>NW_026932012.1:0-49223 GCF_032062105.1 Saccostrea cuccullata | reverse complement strand
AAACGGCAAAATCAACCTCTTTTTTATATAATGAGATGTATTAATCAGATTAAAGTAATTACAGCACGCTATAAACTAAACAGAATTGTTAAGAGGGGTTGTTAATCAAATTGGAACTTTATGACTTCTATGATACATCTATTTCAAATAAAAAAAAATCAAACAGAAAAAAGTTGATGTATATGATGATGTAAATGTAAAAAGGAAAACTTACCTGAATTGTAACCAAACTCTTCGAAGTTATTCATTTCTAACGAGTTGGCGAGTTGAGAAAATGCATTGATAAAATAAAATGATAAACCGAAACGACCGCTTTGTAACCGGTTCACCATTATGTCTTATACTATTAAATGGAGAACACGGGAAGGTTATAACCTTTATGAAAAGCTAATTCAGAAATCAAATAAAATAAAATTGTTTAGACTTGATTGAAATTAAAATTTTTGAATGAAATCTTTTTCGTTTTCTCTTCTTTCAATTATATTGTCTCTAAAAAGTTTACAGAGAGGAAACAATGAAAATTGTCCTTGTCTACATCTAAACGTCTAGGGGACTTGACCATGTTGTCAATATAACCGCATTCTGCCTCTCAATGTGGTCGCCGTTTCACCGATGTACAATTAATTGAAGTAATAATAAAATACGATATAATAAATTTTTCGCTCTGCAGGATAAAGAAAGACACTTGTTATCTTACAAAGCATTTTGTAAGAAAAAGAAAGAAAAAGGGATATCAGTCCATAAATATTTTGAAAGAATACAGCTTCATGTATATGTTACATGTAGCTTTGTTTTCTAGAGTATAGTTCATGCAGTTTGCGCCGTTAAACACAATGAGAGCTATCTTCGTTAGCTATGGTAAGATATATACATGAACTTGCTAAACTAGGACACAGCACCCTGTTCGAAAGCAAATTGTTATCTGCAAACTGTTATTCATTTAGAGCAAATTAACTTTAATTATATTACAGGTCAAATCATTTTATTGTTATTTTTAATCTTAACACTAAACGCAAATACCTGTATGTACCGCGTAGGAAGACAAAATGCTTTCAAATAATCGAATGATCTATAATTGGTACCAAGTCTTATTAAGATTCTTTTTTCAGGTTTGCTTAGAAAATAGATCTTCCTCAAATTTTTTTTATACTCAGATAACTGAATTACGTACACATTGTCTCCTCCTGTGCACTCTGCAACAAGCAATGTAATCACATTTTGATTAATGGACAATTCCCCTTTGACTGGCTATCCTTTACGCAAAATACTGTATCATGTGTGTAGTATTTTCTGCTTTTTGCAGTTAAGTGTTTTTTTTTTGTTGTTCTCTTTTTGATTTTTTTAATTACTAACAACGTGTTTGTTTAGTTTATGATATAGTTGTCATGTCTAAATTTCTGTAATTGAAGAAATAAAAGATAAATACATGAAAAAGTAATAATTTGGAGGTAAGATGAATTAAATTAATTTGCGTGCCGTGTTTCACTTGCTATGTGGATACTTGGATTATGTACTTGTTTCCAAAATGAAAACACAAACATGTCTTATAGGATTCTCTAATGTCATTTATCAAAAAATACCCCATATTTGTACCTGATGTTTGCGGCTTAGTTATCATTGTTGTTGGGTAGCAACCCATTCCCTCTAATGAAAGATCTTTCAATAGTACTCCGGTCAGGTCACTTGGAGTAAAACACTTTGGTTCATCTGCATGCTTTATTGTCAAGTTTCTTGATTGGGCAAACGCAATAAAGTCGGCTAAGATGCAATCACAGTGGAAAAAAGTTGTCTAGACATTGTTCATTATTGTTCATCAATACAAAATATTTAAAAGTAATTGTTTTTAGACTCTATCTTTGAAAGATTTAATATTTTATCAACAGAAAAAAGACTAGTAATTTTCCTGCATATATGTATATTTGAAATGATGAACATCTGGTATTAATTTAACAGTAAATACACAAAAATGATATAATTAAAAATGTAACTTAACTCTTATCCAGTCTGTACATCTTTCGAAAACACTCAAATGAGAAAAATAAAATATATCATATTAATTCTTATCAGGGCCATCGATATCTCCGATTTTGATTCGATAAACAGACTCTTCCCAACTGGGAAAACCCCGCAAAACGTCTAATTTACTTATCTAAAAATTTGCGATACATATATCACAAACTATATGCCAGTACACCTTTCAAGTATAAGATAATAGGTGTTTTAATTAATGACTTAAAAACCCTTCGCGGATTAAAACCCTTACCAAACTGATATGTTTGCTGCAGACCTGCACTAATTCTGCTGCAAGCTGAAGCGAACAAAATTATTCGCAAGAAGAAATTTTTTTTGTTCGCAGATGATCATTGCCGCTATAGCTGCGATCTTGCGGCAAACATAACAGCAATTTTGCAAGAAACTTATATACCTATCAATGTTTGCAGCAAATTCGCATGCAACATTTCATGATTTGAATGTTTGCAGAAAGCTTGCAGCCATGTTTGTCGCAGAATTGCAGGAAATAATTGAAGGAAGGCAATATTTTCGGTAAGGGAAAGTTTGAACTGACCCATACCAGGTTATACTCTAATAATATGGCCAGAGAATTAGAGTCATTCCTTATAAAATCTATAATAACGCATTGTGTTCAATTGATAACATTTAATTATATTTAAAATTTGTTTTGATTATAATTGATAACTGAAGGAAATTAGAGGTACTGTGAACAATGAGCTCACTAAATGAAACTCCCCACCTCCCATATGGTAATAATGACAAAGTCCAGTCTCGGCTCAAAAAGTAAAGTAAGAAGTGCTCAGTGGAAATATGTAATAAAGATTCTGTGATCGTTTCATTAAATTTCACTCAGTGGTGTAAGAGGAACTGCGGATGAGAGATAGGTACCCCAAAGCGTAACAGACAGACGGAAGGACGGACGGACGGACATGACACTTCCACTTTTCAAGCAAGGGGGGGGGGGTTACACTACCTACCTCAAACTCTTATGTGATTCATGGATCTTTCTTGATTTCATTGATCCTCCACGGCACCTGATCCCACTTCTAAGGTTTTCGAGGTCAGTGCTTGCTTTCAAAGAATGTGGCTTCCATCAGCCACATACCCTAATTCACATCACGAGACACGACACTAATGTATTGTTTCAACGATTTTTAATTTTTTAAAATAAAAATAGATATTCAATGAGATGTAGACCGCTATCACCAGGAGCCTTTTTAACATCTCTTATACAGATTATTAAATCAGTCAGGAGGAGAGCATATTATTAAGAATCTTATAGTGTTTAATATTACAATATCTTATTCGGGTAGGATTGTAGTACATTTCTTTTATTTCGTAGAGTGTGCCGATATTTCAATACTTTTAATACTTTCTTATACTTCATCGCACATTTAATATACATATTTCAAATTCCATTTGTAATTTTACATGCGCAGCACAGTTAAGGATAAAATAATTATAAGGAGGCGGGGCCTAATTTGTACGGGAAATGTTTACTATGAAGTCACACATAATACAAGGACTTCAAAATACCACAAAATGAAATAATTTGCTATTTCAAACAGCTGGATATCTGTATTCTACATACAAATTTACTATTACATGCAGTTTTGTCGTTTGTTAAATCCAACACAACAGTATATAAACGATGCATCGAACACAATGAACCTGTCAATGTGTTGTCATCTTGCAAAAATGACGCAGTTTGTACACTGCGAGAGGCTGACCAAGTCACATTTTTTACAATGAAAATAGTCTTTTGTTGTCAAACGAAATATTATTTGCAATGAAATAAAACGCCGATAACTTGGATGCGATGTCTATTTTAGTATTTTATTTGTGAATTGTCCGTACATTCTCCAGACAAGTGATACTGTCATGTGTTTGTATGCAGATTCATTAAAAAAGTAATTGATAGGATCCAATTAATCGAATTATTGCAAGGGAATACCCTCAATGTATCTTGTCAATTTTTTACACATAAACTCAAGAAGCATTGAGATATTTGAAAAGTGCTACGAACCTCAAGAAATCTTGCAAATAAATTAATTATAGCTATTATACTGTAGAAGTGGAAAACATTACGGTGTTTTTAATTTCACTATTTTCACGATTAAAGAATTTTACGCGAACTTTTAACTATCGTGATCATTATTTCACTTCATTTTTAGCTAAAAACATTCATAGCATCTGAATATTTATAAGCGATTCACCGTGAAATTAAAACCACAGTGAAAGTTAATTTTCTTACAAACCGTGAAATTTTAGACACTTGAAATTAAAGACGTCTACAGTATTTAAAGTAGTTGACCAGCTTAATATTCAACCTGCCGTCCAACAAATCAAATTTTAGGAATCAAAAAGGGAATCTATATTAATTTTGTTCGTAGAACTTTTCACACACTACATATAGTGTTCAAAAGGATTAAAAATTAAACTAGGATTTTTAACTTGGTTATGCTCTTGCAATATTGGAATTTATAGATGACCTTTAAACTGCAAGTATAATTGCTATAATCATGTCACGTCGACATCATGTGACAAGTCTAAATAAAAAATCTTAATGTCCCCAACATGTAGATTTAAACCACATGGCATTTTTTTGTTATCAGTAAAGTCCTGAAAAGAATCTCCCATCCTAATAAAGTATGTATTTTTCATTTTTAAAAAAATTGCCGATTTTCCATTGTTTTGTAACCTTAACTGTGCTGCGTATTAGCGAATATTTGTTACATACCAACTGACAAAATATACGTTGTGTGATCGCAGAGGTTCGCTCTTCAGTATGTGCGTTATGTATAATAAATGATTAAGGATACACCAAAGGCTTTTTTCAAGATTTTTGTCAATTTTGAGATTTTTGGCTAAGAAAACAATGCTAATCACTGCTTTATAATGCATGAAAATTTTACTGGATTATTAAATGGTTTTCAATTTCAAACTTAACAAATAATGGAACATAAACACTAACACATGTGAATGTGCCGTTATACTGATTTGGTCTGTAACTGCCTGCTTCTGAAATAACGCAATAAATCACTGTGACCACTTGGGGAATTCTGTCAATAGCCACACAGAGGCTATCAGTAATTAAATTTGACTCTATTGAAATAATTATATCAATAGTGAGTTGACAGGTCACTAATGACCATGAAATAGGAGGTGGAGCACTCTTGCCATTTTGCCAAATCTTTTGAAATAATTATTTCAATATTTTACTTCTTTAAAAGCACCATAAATAAAAACCACTTTTGAAGTCCCATTCTTGTGAATATGCATATCAAATATGGATAAGTGACAATATCCAAAGCTGAATCTCCTAGGTGAAATATTTCCAGCTTTGGCATACTTTGTTGTGTAATGGGTTTTTGCCCTCAATATCAAACATAGATTGCAACCACTATTGAAATAATACTATTTTGAAAAAAAGATCTCAATATGGACTATCAAAATAATTATTTAAATTTCTTGAAATTACTAATTTGAATGTGTCTCAAATGTGTTTTCACAAAACAAACAAAGTATCTCAGATTTTTGATATCTTGAACATATATTTTGTTCTGATTTCATTGAAAATGACGCTAATAAATTGGTAACATTGAAGACAATTGTAAACTTTTGTGATGTTAAAATTTATCAAAACCATCAATTTATACACTCTAATTATTAATTCATATGTTTTTCACTCCAAATCTAATTTTTGTGAAATTTTGGATAAAAAAAAAGTTGATTTATAAAATATAAATGCACTAATATTTACATTAAAATATTAATAATTTTTTCAATAAGATAAAATTGAAAATTTAAATTAAGATCATTAAATAGTGAATTTAACAAGCTTTCAAATGATATATACTTTTAATATGTTATCTTTGTTAATGAAAGAATTACAAGCAAATTAAATTTTGCCCTTTGGAAACCTTTGGTGTATCCTTAATAGCCGAAACAATTGATTTCTTTTTTCAGTGTATGCCTTTCATGAGATGGCATAGGTCTTCCTTGAGAAATCATGGTATTTTGAAGCAACTAATATTTTACTGGAATAGCAGATTTCAATTTCAAACTTGAAAAATCACATGGAGTAGATATCAATGTAGAGTAAAATGATTTGAGTAATACATGTGATGGGAGATTGGACTGGACGTATAAATTTACAAATATCTGGAAACAACAAAAATTCTGAAAAAGTTCACTGAAATCTGTAGCTTTGTCATATACAAAATTAAAATTTTTGTAGAGAAAAGATTATCACGATGACATTTTACTGTACATTTTCCCAGTTTCTAAAGTTCTCAAGTTTTTAAAATGACCCTTTCTGAATATATGTACTTTTAAATTATTTACCATATTTTTTTTTAAATTGAGGACTTTAATCTTTTATTGATTATAACAACTGTGATTTCTGGTAATCCAAGCTAATTAATTTTTAACACCTGTCATTGTTATATTGCTAAATGATCTCTAGGGAAAATTACATCAAATGGACGGTAATCTGCCACTCAATAATTTTAAGGCTCTCAATCTTTTAATCAGATTTTGAATATGTCAATTTGTCAAATACAAAATATTAAGTCTAAATGAAAAAAATGAAATTTGTGTAGAAGTCTGAATGGATGTATACAGATCGATGTTGTTACATGTAGATTGGTATTCTTTTCAGTGTGCAAATAGACCTTCTTTATTTTGAATGTAAACTTTCAAATTTAATTTGCACGTTTTCCATGCATTTGTATTTCCATTCGCGTGTACATTAAACATGAAACTGGTCAGCAGAAGGGTAAATAATGCAAGAGTCTTAGACTGTTTAAATGCTTTCCCTTGATATTTCCAGTGGCTTGATGGCAAACTCACTCTAGAGGAAACGATAAAGGAACATATGGGACACACTTAAGCTTGAAAATTAATAAAGGTTCTAAATAATTTTTAAATTGTCTTTCCTGTGTATGAGCTATCTAGGAACTACAGTTGAAAGGAACGCTTAGATTTTATATCTATATTTTTTCGAAATAATAGTTTTTTTAGGAATATTTCTCAGTGGTTAGATTATATTTTGCAGACATTGTACAAAACACATTTAAAACACATGTAAAATAAATGAAACATAATTACAAGATGTAATTTAATACAGACACGTTGTTTCAAGAGGGACGCTCCCCATCACATTTTCTACAAACATAGAAAATGTACATTAAAAGGCGCGCCTTTGTCCTGTTTCCACCTTTTGTTAATGTGTAGTTAGTAAAATCTTCCAGTGGGAATATATCATTATATAAAATATGTTTGTTGAAAAGTTTTAATCCACCCTCTCCTTCCACGAAACGAAAATACTGAGTTTGGAGAGACCTCCTTTTCCCATTGTCAAAATTTGTTCAGATAAGCAGTCATTATTTTCCTATCCCCCATTTTTAAACGCGTTAATACTGCCTGTAATAGCCGGTAAAAATATAGCATTACACTGTTTATTCTTTCTATTTTACGACGCCAAAGATTTGTAATTTCAGGCTTTCTCAAAAAATTCAATTATCTACCCAATTATAAAACGGACCTAGGATAAGGGTTTCTAACATTACAAAGCAAAAGAAGCATTCAAATCAACACGCAATGAGAGCATTCAAATAAGTAAGCCAAGGAAGCAATCAAATAATTGAGCCATGAAAGCATTCAAATAAGTAAAGCAAGGAAGCATTCAAATCAGCAAGCCATAAAAGCATGCATATAAGTAAGGCAAGGAAGCATTCAAATAATGTAAGTAAGATAAGGAAACATTCAAATCAGCAAGTCATGAAAGCATTCAAATAAGTAAGGCAAGGAAGCACTCAAATAAGTAAGCCAAGGAGGCATTCAAATAAGTAAGCCAAGGAAGCTTTCAAATCAGCAAGTCATGAAAGCGTTCAAATAAGTAAGCCATGAAAGCTTTCAATAAGGATATGGAGCTCGAGATTACGAGCACTATTCAATATCGATGTCCATAAAACAATACAAAATAGGAGCAGAGCAAACATGGACCTACGAAACATCAGAGGTGGGATCAGGTGCAATGGAGGAGTGAGCATCTCCTGCTGATCGGTCACACCCGCGGTGTTCTCAATGTCATGATCGTGAAATAACGGAAAATCCGTCGTCAATTCAGTGAATAAATAACGGACTAATAATTGATATGAAAAAAAAGTCAGTCAGCATTTGACTCAATGAAAAATTGTATTTGCTGACAAGGTCATTGTTTCGACCATGGAACTTAAGAAATGATGACTTTAAACGAGACTTCTGATTTTCTTGTTTCATCATCTTGCTTGTCAATAATTAATCCCGTTTTAGAAATTGTTTGTTCGTATAAGTAAGTAAGCCAAGGATGCATTCAAATCAGCAATGTAAGGAAGCATTTAAATCAACAAGAATGGGAGCATTTGTCGTATAAGCAGAATTTTTTGCGATGATTTAATTTTTAAATTTAATTTTAATTTAGTCTTCTTTGTAATATCTTCCTAAGTGTGCTTTTTTAAGTCCAAAATTACATCTCGCTAAAAAAAATACCAATTTTAAGGAATAATCGCTAAATTGCGTCTGACTAAAATGTCCACTTAATTAAACGGTAAATTAAAAAGCAACAAGGAAACATTTAAACAATTAAATCAGTCCTATGCACTTGATCTTTTGAAAAGTTGGTGCTAGTGCAATATTTAACAGGTTTATGAGATTTTAAGCGTCTTTTCTTTTTTTGTATCTTGACCTTACAATTTCCTGTGTTGCAGATTCATATTTATTTAAAAAGATTTTTCTTTGTATTTGTAAATCTGCCATTGCTTTAGTTCTTGGCGACGCCAAATATAACCAAGCGGGGAAGGAAAACACAGGCTCAATTTATAATTAAGAAAAAAAGCAATTGCAGAAAAAATCCACAAAGTTTGTCTCATATATAAATAATCATATCTAATTAGAATTAGACAAATTTATTTGTAAACGTGATTATTTTAACTTTTTATTGTCAACTTCCATTATTTTTGAGACAGCGTACCTTAAATACTCACATACAAGATGTATTTCTCTCAATTTATTCAAATTGCAAGTACACACTCAAGGTACCTACACCCCCCCCCCCTGAAAGTTTTTCACGGGAATTTATCCACCTTAGGGTGTTTACCATGATTGCAATTTTTTAAAATTTGTTTGGATCAAGATAACGTGTAGAATGTGTGGAATATTAAGAAAAAAATTATCGAGAAATTTTGACATTTTGCATTGCAAGGGAAATATTTCCCATCATTTTATAATTTTTAAGAAGAAAAGAAGCATTTTCTATTTAAACGTGATTTTAATATTCAAATTGAAATAATTTAATTTTGTTTGTTTTCTTGCCTCTCGTTGGTTGATTCCGTGGAAAATTCCAGATTTAATCAATCAACGTTTAACGTCAAACAGTTACACGTTCTCATCTCATGTAAACAAACATCATGGCTGCTAGATCGATGCATCAGTTATTCACCCCCCCTCCCCGCTTCAAATCACTTCCTTAACTATACGCGCAAGGTGTATTATTGCGAAGTAAGTTTGAACTCATAAAAAGCAACACAATTTTACATCCAAAGTTGTTTAATTATTTTAAAATTGAATTATAAGGAATGATTCTAATTCTTAGCCATATTGTTAAGTATAATCTGGTTTGGGTCAGTTTACGCTTTTTTATGATCCCATCGCTGACCCAAATCAGTTTATACTCGATAATATGGCCAAGAATTAAAATCATTCCTTAATTCCTTAAGATACAAATTCAATTACTTAAGATACAAAATTGTAAGCTAGTTCAAGACACCGTATTATTTAAAATACAGAGTAGGACGTACATGTAACTCCGCCAACTGTCGCCCTGTTCATAATTGATAATACAAAACAGAAAACACCGCTATCGTGTCACAAAACTTTTATATACATGTACTAGTTTTCCGTAAAAAGGAAGTGGATTCTGAATGCCCTCCGGTTGTTTGAGTACAGAGCACATAAAAATGTAGCAATGTACTTTTTATTTCTTATTTTTCTGGAACAGATAGCACAAACAGTTTCTCTTCCTTGAACATGTGCTGGACATTTCAATGAACCACATTGAGCTTCTACAAAATAAAATAGGTAGCCATCTTGATTAGAATGGCCGCCAAGAAGGGTGTCTGGATCCTTGTCTACACATTTAGTCGACCCGTTTATAAAGGGAAAGGCCAGGTAGATTTCAGGGGTCGACTTAAGTTTTATTGTGTGAAAACTACAATAGCGAAACTCTTCATTTTCATACCATATATAACTTACATTAACTTCAGACTACATGCAAAGTTTGGGGGAAATCTACCGTCCAGATATTTTCAAGGGACGGTCTCAAAATACAGATACATTTACTATGGGATAATATAGGAAAATGCAATGGAAATTATAGTCGGCCCCTTTAAGAGTTTTTTTTACTAATTAGCAAGTGAGCGCAGTTAGGTACAATTTTCTCCTTTCACATATAGGTAGATTTCAATAAAATACAGTGACCAGCTAAAAGAGCAAATTGTACCTACCTGCGCTCATATATTATAACGGCTTCAAAGAGTGGGACGGGGTCAACTTTCAAAGGGAATTGGATGTAAACATGATGCCCCTACCCCAAAAAATGATCTGTATCTTTCAAATTACGTTTCTATTTTTGTTAAAAATAATATTCCATAAAGGTACACATATCAATGATTAGTTATATACAAAAATTGGAGTTAAATTTGGACATATAATGTTTTGTCAATTTACCAAGTGCCGTATGTCACCTCATCCTTTGTATCGGTATTTGTATCAAGCTTAACACTTGTTTAACAAAAGTAAAGTCAAGGTTATAGAAAAAGGCAAATTAAAAATGTTGAAGCAATTGCATAGTCGATATCTATTAGAAAATGAAGTTTCAACATAAAACTATCTTGAAATAATGTCTTTGAAACTGAGCTTTGAACTGAGCTAATTGTAGAGCGCGACGGAAGGACGGAAAGATGGAAGACGAACATGACAAACATTATATGTGTCAAACAAATGTGACTTTTAAAATGCCTTAATTCGGTAAACCTTGTTACAACTAATTCTCGTTTGCTATATATATATTTCCGTATACTTTAAGTATTTTTGGTGTTAACACCAGCGATGTACACATCTCAATTTCAAACTAGTTCCAAAATGTTAGATTGATAATAAACAAAAATATTGAAAAAAAGATATCCGTTCTTGATAAACTAATATAGAAAATGACGAATGTTAACAGTCTGACCCCCTAGCTTATTGCATTAGTTTGCACAGTATTTATATCCATGTATTTCCGCACTCATTCCTCGCTTTTCAAATCCGTTCGTCAATATATCAATCAATGATGCGAAAGATAAATAAAATGCTTATTTTGAATTAATTATTTACTCTGAGATTGTGGTCTCAATTTAAGCATTTGTGTGCTTTCTCAAAGAATGTTTAATACAACGATTTGGCTATCTTATCTAATTTATTAAGATAGTTGCAGGTAAATTGTTTAGAAATTCTGTTTCATATTAAGATATTTTTCATGAAAAAGACGTTAATGGTAATCTAAAATCCAAGCTCAATGATAAACGTGATGACTTTAACTTCTCAACCGTCAACTTCCCTTACTGATAGAGCAATAAACCTTCATCACCTGCATACGGAGTTTACATATTACAGTTGATTAGATACGCAAGAGCATGCTCTACGTATGAACAATAACTAAAACGTAATTATTAACAAAAAAGTTGATGAAACAAGAATATCAGCAGTCTCGTATAAAGTCATTTCGCAAGTTCTATATATGGTCGATTCAATTTTTTGTCAGCAAATACAATTTATCATTGAGTCAAATGCTGACTGACGTTTTTCATACTAATTGAAGTCCATTATTTATAGACTGAATTGACGACGTTTTTTTTCAGTTATTTCCAGATCATGACAAAGAGCACACGGCGGGTGAGACCGGTCGGCAGGGTATGCTCACTCCTCCACGACACCTGATCCCACCTCTGATGTTTTGGGGGTCTGTGTTTGCTCTGTTCCTATTTTGTATTATTTTATGGACTTTGGATCTATACTGCGAATACAAAACAGCTAACTTCGAAGAAAACAACGCCATCGTGTGACAATAATGATATAATTTTAAAAAGAAAATTGGTTCTAAATGCCTTGCGTTGGTTTAGAAAAAAAAATAACAGAGAAACAGAGCGCATAAAAGTATTGCAATATATTTTTTATTCTTTATTTTTTGGAACAGACAGCACAAACTATTTCTCTCCCCTCAACATACGGTGGACATTTCAATGAACCACATCGACTTTCCACGAAGTATAATATGTAGCCATTTTGATTAGAATGACCACCAGGCAGGGTGTCTGGATTCTTGTCTACACATGTGTATGTTTTACCCGCTGCATGACGATAATATCCAGCCATTAAATAGCCCTGGTACTCGAGTTTCCATCCTTTGTGACAGGTTTTCCTTGCTGAAACAAACTATTACATTTATTGACAATTTTAAGATTTACATAAAAATTCATACACGAAGCTTCTGAAATTGAATACACCACCTGTGAAAGACAATAAAGGAACTTACAAGATTAAACCATTCTTAAATGAATACTCAAACTACTATCATTCCAATAACAGCGTGTCACCTTGTTAAATGGAGCGTTTTAAAGATTTACATGTTGATCAAAATATTTCTTTTCTCTTGGATGTTTAATTTTAATTAAAAGAATACATCTTTGCATTTGAACAAAAAGCAAACAATGATTTTGACTGACTTCGTGTTGCAGCCTATTACAAATACCGTTCTCGTAAACAATCTTTCAACGCGATTAGTCCGATTGAAGTGTATTGCTTGACTCTCTATTTCATATGCAAAATAGCATTCATTTCTTTGAAATCAAACATCAAATTCAATCAATTCGAAATGTGCTTAACAAAATATTAAAATTTTGCACGCTAACGCTGTTATTGGATTGAAAGCATAGTAAATACAATAGACTATACAAAAGACAATACAAACCTTTTTTTTACATCAAATATCATGTGAATATCTAAAAGTGCTGAGGAAAGACATTGCAGAAAATTTTACCAAGTGGAACAAACTTACAGAAAGACAGCTAAACAGACTAAGGGACGGACAGACAGATAGACGGTCGGAGAGAGGCAGAGAAAATCTGTAGTCTTCTCCGCATGGTTTCAGCAGAGGAGCTAACTAAAATGGACACAAAGTTATCTTAACAAACGTGTTATCAAGGCAAAAGTCAACATGAAAAAGTGGAAATATGTCAAAATATATTCAGGAATTTTAAAAAAATAATAATATACTGAAAGGAAAAAGAAACGCATATTTTACTTTTAAATTAAATTAAAACTATTATTTCGAAAATGTTTTCCAGTATTGTTATCAAACATTTTAATTCATCTTTAATCTACAAGTAACCAAAATGTTGTGTGACTTTGACTGATAATTCCTGAGTTTTTAAAATTGATATGTCGATACCCCCCAAAATTAAAATCAAAATTCTCATCATCTCCCTTGCACATTGGTAACAGCCTTGATTTTCATGTGCATTGAGTTCACCAGAGCATTTATCTTTCTCATTTGATTGTTATTCAACTCTTCCAACAATAGTCTTAAAGGTTGATAGAAGCTGTATTATTCCAAAGCCAACAAATCCCCCCGCCAAATGAGTGCCACGAATTTTCATTTTAGGATAGAATTTACAGAATCCAGCTGGTTTGGTACACGTGAATGTTTGTGAGAACGTCTCGACAAACACTGGCTACATTTTCCCAGTGTGAACATGCTAAAAACATTACGCACACGACGCGTACGTGCGCGCGTGAGAGTAAAATCGACGTAAAAGTTGCCAAGCTTGTGGACCAAATTAGAGCAGAGAATTTCTGCCAATTTTAGGGTGAAAATATTGGTATGATAGTTTGCTGTATAAATACCGGTTTCAGTGATAATACCTTGACAACAACCGAGGTGACATGATGAAAAGCCCTGTCTTCATGTGACGTTGTTACGCGTCAACGTCACCGCCATGGTTGGTTGGAAACCTTTTAATTTACTCTCTGACAACTGGAAAACCTTTTTTTGTTGAAAAGTTTAAAACAAACTGCACAGCAACATCTTGTTGCCTTTTTATTCACTTACGCAATTCAATTACTGGTACCAGTGTAACTTCCATCAGCCATACCATGATTGCACGAAATTTATATTGATTGCAAATGCGGAAAACGATGTCTATAACTCCAATGCATCGATTAGCACCACAAAATGTGATCATAAAATTGTCATCATCAACAAGCACGTGTTTTTGGCTTTTTATCATTTCCCCTACGTGACGCCATACATTTCATGGTTGAGTAATTTTGACCAGTAATTTTAGTGCACAGTAATTAAAATACACATTTGACCAATTTTCATAATTTTCGGCCATATAGTTAAATATATTTCGCTATTATGCTATTATGCGTTTCTTTTTCCTTTCAGTATAATTTAATAATTTAGAAATGTCAAAATACAGAGGGCACATTTAAGGTAGGATTCAATGAAATTTTCACAGAATCAAGAAGACAATATCAGTAAGTGAAAGTATCAGTGAAATTAAATTTGAACGTTTTATATGAGAGGCAAGGTCAGGTCAATGTCATTATCTTTTTCGTTGACATTTAGTATAAAAAATATTGTTGCAAATCATGTGATGCCTACTTCTATTTCAAAAGTTTAAGACTTTTTTTTGGCAAAAAAAAAAAAAAAAAAAAACAGTTTGTAGGGTCAATAGCATGATACTACCAGATTTTCATAAATAATTAAATAAACTGGATTTTGGCTAATCCGAATTTTCTCTGTTTTTCTTAATATTTTAGGATATATTAGTTATTTTCAAATGTTTCCTACATTCTAATGCAATTGTTTTGTAAAGCACTTTTTGAATGGCTAGTGCACTGATGTTTGAAGTAATAAAACGAGCATTAACGAGAGTGAAAGCTTTTCATTGTGACGTCATAATAGAGCAGTACAAAACACAATTCCCCGTGACGTATTTCATGTCACAAAACTCCCCAAAATAGGACGTACACAACAAAAAGTATGCAAAGACTGCATTAGAATTTGAATAACTATCTTCTGTTTTGGTATTTGCGACCGTTAATGCTGATTTAACGGTCGCAAACATCCGTTTTACCGGCTCCGCTTTCGCATCGCCGGTAAAACTCAGTTTGCAACCGAAATTAGAAGATAGTTATTCCCTAATTCAACTTTTTTCTTATTTTCACATAAAGTAGTCTCATAAATATACAAAATGGAAAAAAAAAGTTTGCCGTTTACTAAGAGAGAAAAAAAAAACTTTTTATGCATTTTTGGCTCAAAACTGTACTTTGACTGGAAGCGTTTAAAATCTAACACAATTCTAGTTTGTTTTAAAAATCATATAAATTTTATATATTTTGAAAGTTTAGTCCCTTATTATTGATTTAACTTACATTTGAAAATTTCTTCAAGTCTTTGATTGTATAAAAAAAAATAACTTAAATCATTGCTCAGTTATAATTTTGAGAGGCAGAAAAGCAGATATTTTCATACGCCACCATTCCGCCAAAACTATACTAGTAGTCCTTGCTAATTTTCAAATGCAGATTACCATTTCTATTTTAAGTTGTACAATTGTGATGAGGAAAGAAAGATATGGTCTTTTTAATTCCTTACATCTAAATATATAAGGCATATAAGCCCATATACTTTGAATGTTTCATCTAGTCAGAAACAAGAGAAGAATCCTACCTTAATAAAAAGCACCAAACTTGAATGTTTGCAATTTTTTTTCTCAAATTAAAAAAGAGCAGCACATTTCAAACCAAAAAGTCAATACAAATCAGAAACGGGACAAAAACGGACCTCTATAACACCAAATAGAAAATAGCGGGAAAATCCATAGAAAAAATTAGTGTGTAATAATAAATAAAATTAATGGCTTTGTCTTACCAATTACATGTTGTACAAGTAGTATGAAAAAAATTAGTAAGTATTAGACTTCATGATAGATTGTACATGTGTTTCTCGACAATGTTAACTGTCGACCATACGTAATGTTCCATGTTTGCTTCCAATATGAAAACTAAATACTTAATTTTCAAACAAATATGTCATTGAACAGAAAAATTCCTTCATTCTTGTTTATTTATTATGAATTTCGAGTTCTTACTCATCTATATTTACGTTTTAACTGGTTTTGAATATTGTTGAAATTAACATGTCTGACTTGTAAATTAAACGAAAAGTTTCTATTGAGAGTTTAGCTCAGCTGGATTGTATTTATGAGAGAAGAGTTGACTTTAATAATTTGCAAAACAATAAATTTGATAATGAGTCAAATGTTCTAGACTGGTATACTTGAAAGTCATGCTAATCATATTGAACTCAGACAAAAATGTAGGAGGGAAAGCGTTTTTGAGAGTATTTAAAAGAACAGTTTATATTTAGTAACGACGGCAATACCTTTCGTCGAAACAAAGAAAATATATGTAGAAATTTGTCGTCTGTTGAAGTCTACTTGTATTTCAAATCATAAAGAAATCAGATCAAATCTGTAGTAGGGTTTTTTGACGAAAATTCTATTTTTAGTTACCATGGCAACGCTCTTCATCGAAATCAAAAACCGAAAAATTATATTATGTATCCTACATGGTGTAGTCGATGTGTGTAACAAGTGTCATTTAAATAAATACAAAATCGTAGGAGGTGTACCATTTTGAAAAATTGTGTTCAGACAGACAGGTAGACAGCTCGACGGACGGACAGCGGACATTCACTATGGATAAGCTCTTCTGGTCTCTCACGAGTAGAATTAAAACACAGTTAAAATAATAATTCAGATTACTTATACCTAGTATTTATGCTATTATCTCACCCGGAAACATTTGAACGATTGATCTGTTTTGAACAAGGCACACAGCGCACGGTACATCATGATCATGCAGAGAAGTAAAATGACTTGTAAAGGTTTCTGTTTCATACTCTGCTCCATATAGGTAAGCCTTATGTCCATCATTTCCGTCCTTGTACAACCCCCATTCTGGATTTCTAGGTAAACAAAGAGGTTCTACAGCTGCTCCTGAATGAGTATAATGTGATCCTCCGACGAATCCTATTAAATTTTCTCAAAGTTACTATGATTTCTTTTATTTTCTCTCATTATTATCTTAAGATTAATCGGAAGATTAAAAAAAAAACAATAACCAAATTTACAAAGCAGGTGTTTTTAATGAAATGAAATCTTTTTACCTGAATAAAGTAATCTTGCGTTTGAAGGACACACTTTCTTTCCCCATCTTGTATAGATAATGTCTCTATTTACAATACCTACAAAAAGATGTAAAGTGAAACACGTTTCTCAGATGGGCCAAAGGTCAAGGTCAAAAAGTCAATAACGATGTTATTCAAAGGGATACAGATATGAAATATGAAAATGCAGTCCTAGTACTATTGTAGACAGTTCAAAAGTCATAGCCAAAGTATTTTTTCTCTTTATTTTTTCTTAAATTGTGTCAAACTCCAAGATCAAAAGAGGAACAATGTTTATACCCATGGAAATTCTCGTCACAATGAATATATATGTGTAGTTTGAAATACCGAACACCAATTGTTCAAAAGTCATCGATAAGGAGAAAGTTACTTTAAAAAGTAAAAAAAAGTTATACATTTTGAATAATCTTATCATAATAAAAACACATGGGAAGTATGAAAGCCCTAGCACTAACAGTTCAAAACTTTTGACCAAGGTTATGTGGTCGAACTACAAAGTCAAAAAGTCAAATAAGGTGGTAGAAAAAAGAAGTTGCGTTAAAAAAAACATCTGTGAAATTGAAAGCTAAATTTTAAACATACCACTCAACAGTTTTAGATAATGTTAAAGTTTTTGCGAGCAAACAGACAGACGACCATGGTAAAAATCTTATACTCCCGAATTTTCGTTAATGGGGGCAAAACAAATTTAGGGAGATTTACTTGGGTTACAATTGAGCCAATCTTTGCGCATTATAGTAAAATAAAGTTTACTTACTGTTAATGCAATTATTTTCATATAATTAAATAAGGTTTATTAAATCACAATTTAAATGGATATAACGTAATAACTGAGATACTAGCAAGTGAATTTGAAAAAAAAAAAATCAGCCGATATGTAGATTTAGGTCGGTTTCAGTAGTGTTTTTTTGACGTTTGATAAATTCATGACAAGTTCTTTACGAAGAGCTCATAAAAATGGTATTTAAGACAAGAGGCCCAGGGGCCACAGCGCTCACCTGAGCGCACACCGCCTAGGATAAGCACATATCATATGATCAGAAATGAAAGTTTACTTAGGAAGGGGTTAAATTTTAACCCCCAAGGGGGTCATGATTTGAAAAAAACTAGAATCTACACTACCGAGGATGATTCCATATAAATATGACTAATCATGGCTTTGAAGTACTGTACTTTAAAAGGAGATTTTAAAAGAGTTCTATATATATTCCTATAAAAATCTTTGATCGACTTTTTTAGCCCCACCCTACCCCCGGAGGTCTTGATTTGAAAAAAAAAATTGAATCTACACTATCTGAGAATGATTCCACCTTAGTTTCATTGTAATGGAAATCATACAAATATGAACGTATGTGATTATCGAGTAAAATTCATCAGCCTACAAAATTTATCAATATTAATCACTTTTGACACATTCCCTTGCGTGAAAAGTCCGCTATCCACAGTCAGCTGTCGGGTGCCCGAGATTCCAAAATTGTTCAATCCCAAAGAGATTTTCGGAGAATTAATGCATTTCCAGAATTTTGGTAAATAGCCTAAAGCTGATTACAATAATGCCATAAATTTGACTGCTTTAAATTCAGGAGTAAATGAAAGGATTTATAAAACTGCATTACTTTTAGTGACTTTAGCCCTACCCAGCAGGTCTCAAAGGACAGGGACCATGAAACAAGTTTTGTATCTCTTCACCCATAGATGCTTTATGCCAAAATTGGTTGAAATTGGTCCAGTAGTTTCAGAGAAAAAGATGAGAATGTTTAAATTATATTACACGTCAGAAGACGCACTACGGACGACGAACAAAAACAGATAGCAATACACTGTAGGTCACCTTAGTAAACTAATGTACACTGAAGTAGCACATGGTAAAGAATTTAAGTTTCTATATTGTTGTTTTCATACAATAAAAACCACAGATTGCTCTCTTGAATACGTTAAATGATATGCAATAGACAATATCCATTTACAGTTAAATCATACCTCCTTTCTGTATGCTAGCATTCACTGCCTCTTTGAACTTTTTCATCGATTCCTCAATGATGTCGGTGAAGCTTTTAAATTCCCGCCTTAAAGATTCTACCTGATAAGAAAGTTGCCCCGTCAAGTAACCCTGTAAAACGTCTTTACAGCTTCCGGTCTGTGTCTCATCTCCATGCGTCGTGTGGAGAATAAAAACCAGGACAAGGTATACATGTAGCGCCATTATCTTATAAAAATGTAAGAAAACGAAATAAAAATAATATCCAAATCAACATGTTATTTTACGTTCGTAGATGTAACTTGGAAAATGCTTTAACTAGAAAAATAAAATGATTAATAATTTGAAACGAAAATGTATCTTAAAGCATATACCTTTGCTATGACTGGTTCCTTTCTCAACGAAAGAATATTTGTTGACAATGCACATGTATATATAATATAAAATAAATATATATTGTGTATCAAATGGTTTAAGTTTGATGAACATCTGTTGTTAAACTGATAGTAATACACGAAAAAGAAAGAATTAAAATGAAATTCAATACGTTTAAAAATGTATACTGCGAAACCGGCACAGGAAATTGCACTTAAAAGTTCATTCTATATTGTGATAACTTTGCAATCATTTCAAATTTCTTGTTCAGAGATAATGGATGATAAATGCATTAAATGCAAGACATAAGTATCTTTTTAGGATAATAAAAGGTATTAAACAGTGATCGATATCAAAAATCTATAATCAATTAATTCATGTGAAGAGGGTACCATCACGTACTTCTAGAAATTTCAGTTTGGATCAGGTTCATGGAGGATTAAGCATCCCCTGTTGACCAACACAGCAGCCGTGTGCTTGATCAAATAGAAGTATTATTCTGTACGTATGCAGTATAAACTGAAGGCCAAAAGTGTTATTTTTTTTAAACAAGTCGGCCAAAATACGACTCTGTGATAGGGTATGTTTGCTAAATAAATCATAATAACTATCATAGAATCTACGTTAAGCTCAATTTAAACGAGGTTATTGAAACCCCTGTTACATCCACTTATCTATCATAATCCTACCTAGGGTTTAAGAATTGATCATACTCGGGGTATGCTCTTGAGAATCGAATACTTGACTTTTTAGACATAAACACTGTATGCAGGTCAAAGCAAGATATTAAGTTCTATGTGTGAACATTAGTATCACCAAGTATCTTTTCGTATATACGGGTTACATTATGTCTGTATTGAATTACAATCGCATAATAGACGGTATACATTTGAAGTTAGAAATTATGAGAAAAGCTGTCATCACATGCACTTCTAACTACAAGTCCTGAGTACAATTCACTACAAGTAACAATTACTACAAGTAAAGAGAAGGCTGCTAGGGGGTTGTGCAGTTCATATAGTGCATGGCTAGATTCTGTTTGTGTGTTTCTGATTTCTCTTTATTATACTTTTCTTAAAGTTTCCAAAGTTTAAATATATTAATAATCTATAGTTAGCACTTTCATTGTTGACCTGACTGCACACACAAATTTGTTTTAAATCTTGTCATTCAACGCAGATTACATTTTGTTCCAATTTAATCCCACTTTGGAACGTGAACACAAGTCGTTCAGATGAGACCGTATAAACCGAGGTCCTGTGTCGCAATAGGTGCTGGGACATGAGATAAATGAAATTTGATGAGATTTTCAGACAGAAAAATAAGGCAATGTTGACACAATGTCGAATTGATATCGACCAACATTACGATGTAGACGATGTGAACGATGTTAACAAGAAAAAAAGGGCAATGTTGACACGATGTAGACTTGATATCGACCAACATTGCGATGCCGACAATGTGAACGATATAAGCATGATAAAAATAAGGCAACGTTGACACGATGTCGACTCGATATCGACCAACATTGTGATGTCGACGATGTGAACAAAGTTAACATTAACAAGAAGAAGGGCAATGTTGACACAATGTAGACTCGATATAAAACAATATTGAAGTTTAACCTACTTAAAAAAATAAATATTACATTGAAATTACCAAGACTTTTGAATGAGAAGAGATAGAGCTTTCATATGGGACATGTATCTTACCTGTGACAAGACCTTTCTAAACACACTATGTTTTTTGACCTCGTGACCCTTAAGTTTGACATACTTTTAAAAAACTTGTTAATGACTTTTGAATGAATAGAAATAGGATGTTCATATTAAATTTGTGTTTTACTTGTGACAAGACCTTTCTAAATACACAATGATTTCTAATTTTGTGACCTTGTCCTTGAAGTTTGACCTCATTAATATTTATAAATTTTTCCTTTTAACTTGTGATTGAGAAGAGATAGGGCTTTAATGCAAAGCAGGAAACAACATTGTCTTCGATTGTAAGGCTCATTATATAAATTGTATTTTAGAAGGACTTGGATTTAATTTTATAAGTAGCAATCCTACTTATACTCATACTTCTTTTTCTAAGGAAAACATTCTTCTAAATCAATTTTGAATACATTGTATTTTTCATATTTTAAAGAGCCAAAATGAATTAGAACTACCCTATATATATTGGATTCCGAAACTTCATAAGAACCTTACAAACAAAGATTCATTGCAGGTCCCTGTAAATACTTGATACTTAAATGCTTATATTTACATCCACAAATTTAGTAATGGTCAATTTCGTTTGTCTAATGGTAATCTAACAACCAGCTATATGATAAACGTGATGTCTTTAACTTTTCTATCGTCAACTTCCCATACTTATGCAGCTGCATACGGAGTATATATATCTCGAGTTGATTCGATACGCAACAGCATGCTCTACGTATGGACAATTTCTGAAACGAGGTATATTATTGACAAGCAAGTTGATGAAAAAAAAATATCGATACGCAACAGCATGCTCTACGTATCCATTATTTAAACACTGGACTGCTTTAAAATTTCTTTTTCTAGCAACTGAGGAAGGGCGTGGATTAATTGGTCCAGAATTAAATGCTTATATTTACATCCACAAATTTAGTAATGGTCAATTTCGTTTGTCTTTAAAATTTCTTTTTTAGCAACTGAGGAAGGGCGTGGATTAATTGGTCCAAAAAAGTGTGTTTATAGTATCTTGTGCGTAATCGAAATTAGATGCACAACAGACATGTATTGGTTGAATTTGCAATATATCTGGACATTATCTTGTTTTAGAATAAGTATGAAAGCACACTGTAGATTTTATTACCTTTTCCTGTTTTTGAATAATCTAAACTTACTATTAATAAATAATTATTAGGTGAAAATAATTTTCAATTTTTCTCTTTCTATTATTTTATATACTAGTGTATCATTACAGTATTTATTAATAATAATATAACTTTAATTTATGTTTACATAAAAAAATTATTGTTTCCTTAGACTTCAATGCAATCTTCATTGACTAATCAATGACTATGTATTGAAATTAAGAAAAGTAAAAATTGATTGATTTTTTTAAATTGAAAGCGTTTTGCACGTCGACTCGATCACACATAACATTACTGAATTTACGTTCAATTTTTTTTTTTATTAAAAAATGAACCATGTTTATACACTGGCTTAAATATGTTTTGCTCAAAAAGCGTTTTTAGATATTTAATAAGACTTTACACTTTTTATTATATATTTTAGAAATATTTATTTAAAACCTTTCTGAAAGCTAAAATGTATAAGGCACAAATACAACTGAAATTAAAATCCATTTTCTATGACTTACAAAGTCTTGAAATATCAACAAAACGGCAAAATCAACCTCTTTCATATATCATGAGATGTATAAATCAAATTAAAGTAATTTCAGCACGCTGTATACTAAACAGAATTGAAAAGAGAGGTTGTTAATCAAATTGGAATTTTTATGACTTCTATGATACATCTATTTCAAATAAAAAAAAACCAAACAGAAAAAAGTTGATGTATATGATAATGAAAATGTAAAAAGGAAAAGTTACCTGAATTGTAACCAAACTCTTCGAAGTTATTCATTTCCAGCGAGTTAGCGAGTTGAGAAAAGGCATTGATAAAATAAAATAATATACCAAAACGACCGTTTTGTAACCGGTTAACCGTAATGTCTTGATACTATTAACTGGAGAACATGGGAAGGTTATAACCTGTATGAAAATCTAATTCAGAAATCAAATAAAATAAAATTGTTAAGACTAGATTAAAATTAAAATTTTTGAATGAAATCTTTTTCCTTTTCTCTTCTTTCAATTATATTGTCTCTTAAAAGTTTACAGAAAGGAAACAATTAAAATTGTCCTTGTCTGCATCTAAACGTCTAGGGGACTTGACCATGTTGTCAATGTAACCGGATTCTGCCTCTCCATGTGGTCGCCGTTTCACCGATGTACAATTAATTGAAGTAATAATAATATACGATATAATAAATTTTTCGCTCTGCAGGATAAAGAAAGACACTTGTTATCTTACAAAGCATTTTGTAAGAAAAAGAAAGAAAAAGGGATATCAGTCCAAAATATTTTGAAAGAATACAGCTTCATGTATATGTTACATGTAGCTTTGTTTTCTAGAGTATAGTTCATGCAGTTTGCGCCGATAAACACAATGAGAGCTATCTTCGTTAGCTATGGTAAGATATATACATGAACTTGCTAAACTAGGACACAGCACCCTGTTCGAAAGCAAATTGTTATCTGCAAACTGTTATTCATTTAGAGCAAATTAACTTTAATTATATTACAGGTCAAATCATTTTATTGTTATTTTTAATCTTAACACTAAACGCAAATACCTGTATGTACCGCGTAGGAAGACAAAATGCTTTCAAATAATCGAATGATATATAATTGGTACCAAGTCTTATTAAGATTCTTTTTTCAGGTTTGCTTAGAAAATAGATCTTCCTCAAATTTTTTTTTATACTCAGATAACTGAATTACGTACACATTGTCTCCTCCTGTGCACTTTGCAACAAGCAATGTAATCACATTTTGATTAATGGACAATTCCCCTTTGACTGGCTATCCTTTACGCAAAATACTGTATCATGTGTGTAGTATTTTCTGCTTTTTGCAGTTAAGTGTTTTTTTGTTGTTCTCTTTTTGATTTTTTTAATTACTAACAACGTGTTTGTTTAGTTTATGATATAGTTGTCATGTCTAAATTTCTGTAATTGAAGAAATAAAAGATAAATACATGAAAAAAGTAATACTTTGGAGGTAAGATGAATTAAATTAATTTGCGTGCCGTGTTTCACTTGCTATGTGGATACTTGGATTATGTACTTGTTTCCAAAATGAAAACACAAACATGTCTTATAGGATTTTCTAATGTCATTTATCAAAAAATACCCCATATTTGTACCTGATGTTTGCGGCTTAGTTATCATTGTTGTTGGGTAGCAACCCATTCCCTCTAATGAAAGATCTTTCAATAGTACTCCGGTCAGGTCACTTGGAGTAAAACACTTTGGTTCATCTGCATGCTTTATTGTCAAGTTTCTTGATTGGGCAAACGCAATAAAGTCGGCTAAGATGCAATCACAGTGGAAAGGGTTTCTTTCTACTGACCTGAAACATTTAAAAGTGTTCATTTTGCAATATATCTAATCCATTCTTGCATATAATTACAAACGGTTGAAATGTAATATCACAATTTTAGAAAAAAAATAACTGATTTCCAGTGCGCATCTAGTTCCTTCCGATTAATAACATTTTATTGATTTTTTCCCTAAAATTGTACAAAAACATTGCTTTAGATATGTTTGTTTCTGATCAAGAGTCCATTCAAAATTGCAGAATAATAATTTATTCTACATTTAATTGAAAAATAAATTAGAGTCAGCATAAAGCATTTGTCTCAATATTTATTAAACCATTTTTGTGCAGACTTTAAGGAGATTTGATCAAGTTTTTTTCAGCAGATTTTGTCTGGACAGTTATTTCTTAAATTCTCATTTTATATTAAATACTGACATTGACCTAAGATTGCTCAATCTGTATTCAATAAAAAAATACAATTAACTTCAATACAAAAATGGTTAGATTTAACGGGAACATTTTTTGTGATGAAATTTTATATAAGAGGAAAATTATCAATTTTTCGCATTTGAAGTATTTACAGTACTGTTAAGTTAAGATTCCAATTTTTTCCCAATCTGGTTGCAAACAGAGCTATTGTGTTCAATATGTTTAATCTGGTTCTAAAATATGTATTGAATTATTTTTTTTCTGAACGTTATTATCATATTGTGACGAAAAAGTAACCACATTCTTAAACATATTAAAGTCAAGGGAGAAAATGAGCAAATCTTTATCTCAAAGTTTAGTTGCTTGTGTGCACAGTGGTAAGAACGTCTGCTTAAGTGTCGAAAAGTAAGGAACTGTTCCTTTTGTCGAGGGTTCGAAATCACTGCGGGGCTCAGATACGGCCGGTGATTCGGATGAATCTGTATAAACGAACATTTATGTCGCACCGTTAAGTGTTTGTCAGAGAAAAGAATCCTTATGATAACTACTCGATGGCTCTGAGTGCTGAGCATTGGTCAGGATCTGCAGCCTTCTTCTCAGAAGAAATTTGCACTCAATATGAGTGAAAAAATTTTGCGAGGGACATTAAATAATAAACAAGCAAATAAAAAACCATATGATTAGAATTAGCATTTTGTGTAGTATCTAAAATTTTCTTTATAATCACCAACTTTTAACTTTCTTTATTGAAAATTAAGGATAACTTTGATCAATCATTTAAATTAAAAAAAAGTCTAAAACTTAGGAATAATAATTTTAAATGCTTTAAAAATGTCATTTTATGAATGCAGATCTGGAAAGGTAAAAAATGATAATGCGAATCAATTTGAAACTTTTTCTTTGTCGACGTTTTAATGTGCCTTTTTCAAAATTTAATAAAACTTATTTTTTCCATTATTATTTTATATAAAATAAAAAATGATAGAGGAAAGAACTTATTAAGGATGATTTTTATGGTAAAGGCACAATTTTAGTACAAAAATGTCGTATATAATATACCGCATCCCCAAAACGAAGCGTTTGAACCCCCGTCTTTTGTTTTGATTTCTAATTAAGCTATGTTTGTAGCTAGGTACAAAATATTTGCTCAAAACTCTTAAAGACTTATCAGGATCAATCCTCATAGAGCAATTTTCGTATTGTTCATATTGAAATATAAATTAACATCGCATACATACAGTTTTTCTAACTTTGGGAGTCCAAGGAAAAGACTTTTGTCTAGCACAGTTATGTTATTTTCCTGCAGGTACCTACAGTGATAAAAAATTGTAGCAAACTCGGTATTGACAATTGTGTAACTTGAAAAGAGAACCTTTGCATATAGTATATAGATATGAGAATAAAAAAATAAAACCTTATAATTATGCAAAGAAACACAGGTTTTTAATCGTGAAAAATATTGGAAGAAAGCCTTACATTTATTTAGTACGTTACTTCTTCCAAATTATCGATGAAAAACAGCTATATTACTTTGCAATTAACACTTAAGTTTGTATATATTTGCAATTGTCAACCTTTAGAAATTTGATATTAATTTCAAAGTTTCGAGTCTTTTTATCAAAGTTTTTATATTATATTTATGACAAAACTACATACAAACTGGATTCACTTACAGTAATTTCAAATTTTGCAAACCGCTAAAAGCATTGCTCTGAATTGTGGAAATGTTATTCTCAGAGAGAGATCTGGAAAGAAATAACAATTAAAACTAATAATTCGATATGTTAAAGGTATAAATGCAATAACAAAGTATTTCGGACCTACGAGGTAAATTTTTGTACTCTCAGATGTGAAATAAAAATTGATGCATGTTATTGATAAATGAATAATGTACTGCATGCAATAATATGGTATTCTTTATAAAAAGAAAACTACGATTAAGACATCACGGTCATCAGCTTCTACAATGCTGGATTTATTGTATTGACTGTATCAATTAATGTATCCCACTGTCATCTTTGGGAATGTAAATCGGAAAGACTTTTCAGAATTTATAAAAGAAATTTCTCTGTTACTTAATGCAGTGTAAGGTTTTAAAGATTTCTTAAAAGAAAAAATCATTTTATATCATTATTTCCCTTCCATAATGATCATCTTTTTCTTTTATCTAAAGAACGATAAAAACGAATGTTTACTATTTTTAATAACCCACTATTCACTTAAGTCTGTAGATATTATCCATCATGATTTATTGCAAATGCCCCATTCTCTTTAATACTGTTGTGATATTGAAATAAATACAATTATATTACATTTTAAGAAATCAGGAAGTAACTTTACAAATGCAAATATATTGATACTACATGACACACTGACAAAAAGGTCTTGAAGGAAAGTATACTCACAATTCGTATAAATTGTGCAAACCATTCAAAACATTGTCATGAATTGTTGATATTTCGTTCCCATGCAGAAATCTAAAAATTATTTTGAAAATTGATTTTTAATATAAAAACAAGTTCCATTCTAAAAAAATTGTCACAATTATTGTTGAACACTCGATTAAGTTAATTTACTTATTTCTCTCAGTCAATCAATTTATCTTTTCCATACTTCTCTTTAGCTCACCTGAGCTGAAAGCTTAAATGAGTTGCTTTTTAAACAGTGTCCGTTTGCTTTGGTTGTTCGTCTGCATTATTTTACAGAAATTCGAGGCTATTTTCAATCTATGCATCATTTAATAAAATAGATGCAATTTTTATCAAACAAAAGACGACACACTCTTTCTTTGGAATATAATTAAGACAACCTTTTAACATACATGTACATCTAAATTCAAGCTTATCAAATCATGACTCCATGGAAGTAAGAACTGGCAACACAAGGAAAGAAATATGTTTATCATTTTATGTCTCTGAGTTAATGATTAATTAACTCAGTCCATATAAAAGTCCATAAAACAATACAAATTAGGAGCAGAGCAAACACGGACATCTGAAAGATCAGAGTTTGGATCGGGTGCCATGGGGAGTGAGCATCCCCTGCTGACCGGCCACACCCACCGTGTGCTCCTTGTGATGATTGGGAAATAGCGGAAAAAAATCAGTCTTCAATTCAGAGTATAAATGATGGACTAACAATTAGTATCAAAAACGTCAGTCAGCATTAAACTCAATGATAAATTGTATTTCCTGACAAGGTCATTGTATCGATCATAGAACTTAACGAAATGGTGACTTGAAGCGACTTATATACTTGTTTCATCAACTTGCTTCTCAATAATTTACCTCGTTTTGGAAATTGTTCATACGTAGAGCATGCTCTTGCGTATCGAATCAACTGAGATATATACTCCGTTTGCAGGTGATAAAGGTATATTGCTGCATAAGTAAGGGAAGTTGAGGATAGATAAGTTAAAGTCATGAAATCATTTTGGATCGGGTCCGCTCCGAATTGCTACATTGAAAGTATATGAGATTTATAATAATTGTGATGTTGGCTTGTCCCTAGTCTCAATTACATGTAGATTATTATAACTAAAATACACGGAGTCTGTAGAACTATAACAGCACGAGTTTATTGAAGTAAAAAAAATTAATTTTTTTAAGAGTTAGGAATACAATAGGAAATACATAAATAGCACATAAAAATGCATAGACAGACTTATAAAAGGAATTGAGTTTACTTAATATATACTTACAGTATGGATAAATTGTGTATTCCGTTGATGGTATTCTCCTTTACTTCAGTAATTTTATTGTCTGATAGATCTCTACAAAAAATTGACATTTACTTTGTATATGAAAAGAATGCAGCATTCAAATACTTTTAACAAGAGGCCCATGGGCCACACCGCTCACATGAGTAGCTTTGACCATATGGTGTTTTTCAACAGATTTCCCCCCAGGAACACATGTTGTGACCCAATCCTACCCCATTGGTCATAAGTTGGACAATGTAATATTTACACTACACTGTATAATGCTTTCGCATAAGTTTCAGCTCTTCTGGCCCATTAGTTCCCGAGAACGAACAGGATATGACCCTTGGGGTCATAATTTGAACGATATAGAACCTACACTACCCAAGGGTGCTTTCATTTAAGTTTGATCTTTCTGGTGCAGTAGTTCTTGAGAAGTTTTATAAAATAAAAATGCCTATATATTTCACTGTAAAACTTGAATTCCAATTTGTGGCCTCGCTCTTATCCAGGGGGTCATGATTTCAATAATCTAAAGTTTACACTTCCTCAGGATGCTTTCACATAAGTTTCAGTTTCTTTTGCCAAGTGGTTCTTGGGAAGAAGAATTTTGAAGATTATATTATAATGTAAAAATTGGGTTCCTTTTATGGACCCGCCCTACCCCCAAGGGTCATGATTTTTACAATTTAGAATATACGAGGGTTGTCCCGTAAAATCGTGGACAAAGCGTTTTTCTCGAAAAATAATGGGCGTATTAAGCTGAAATTTTTTTAGTGAATGTTTATTTATCATATTTAAGTTAATTATAATGTTTTGGATAAAATATACACAAAAATATAGATTTTATAATGCTTGAATGTGCACAGGGTAAGGCCCTACGGCGCACGGTCAAAAAACGAAGGTTTTATGAGAGAATACAGGAATATTGATTTGAAACAAAAGATTTTAAAAATAGATAAGATTAGGATAAAAATTATCCTTATTCAATTCCACAATTTATTCTATTTTCTTCTTAAAATTTTCAATGCATTTGGTCAATTTTTGACAGTTTCCTGAGAATTTGAAATGGGAGAGTGGTAAACACAACACACGAAAAACGGTGACGTTTGGTGACGTTACGGCGCACCGGAGATCAGTTCGCTATAATTTAGATGGTGTAATAACGCCGTATAGAACTTTTAATGAATACATAGGAAAAAAAATCCCCCAAAATTTTCAGATCTTTAGTATATAAATGAAATGGGAGTTTTCTGAACAAAGTTTTTCTTGATCGAGTCCCGAGGTAGTACAAGACATACAGACAAACTAAAATTGTAATAGCTAAAGACGCTGTCAATGTTGACCGTTGACCAATGTTGACAATATCGTTGAATGATGTTGGAATACTGTCCGTATCTAACTAATAAATCATCAGAAGATCGTACATTTGTGCTAGATTTGTTCCTCAATTGTTTATGGAGACTTAAGCATGTGCTTAAATGAAATTTCGAAATTTAAAAGGGACTTATCCAACTTTATTTTTTGAGCGCAAAGAGGAAACTTGAAGTATCTGACGCTGTTTTAGGCACTTTGACGTTATCATCCGTGCGCCGTAAGACGATACAATACATAATATAAAATCTCATAATTCGTTTATTTATGCATATATCCATTTGAAATTTTCTATATTTATTAAGAAAATATGTACTAAGAAGTAGTGAAAATTTCAGAACGCAGTAACGATTATTATTCATGCGAGACAACTTGTCCATGATTTTTCGGGACAACCCTCGTACAGTACCCCTGGATGCTTACACAAATGTTTCAGCTCTTAGAGCCCAGTGGTTCTAGAGAAGAAATTTTTTAATTTTTTCCCTTTATATTTCAATGTAAAATTTGATTCCCTATTGTGGCCCCGCCCTACTACGTTAATGAACCCACCCTATTATTGTCTTTTCTTGATTATTGACCCTTGTGAGAGGACTTGACCCTTTATTTAAAAAATTGATAATTCCCTTCACCCAATGATGCTTTAATTTGTACCAAGTTTGGTTAAAATTGGCCCAATGGTTCTTTAGAAGAATTTAAAAAAGTGAAAAGTTTACAGACGGAGGGACAACTGACAAAATGTGATCAGAAAAGCTCACTTCAGCCTTCAGCTCAGGTGACCTAGCACTGTTTTCATTCGTACAAGTGTGACTAGAATTTGAAAATCATAACTACATGTACTGTATACTCTCTATCGGTTTTTTAGAGTAGGATTCCTCGCATAGGCACCCCATCCCGGAAATTTAATATCTATTTTTAATCATGGAGTCTCATTTCATGATTTAAAAGCAGGGAAAATTTGAGAACTGATAACTAAAAACGTCGTAAGTCTCGATGTCTCAACACGTTGAAAAAAACTTTTAAAGATTACCTGCGGTAAGGTTTTATTTACTATATTTATAAAAATTACGGTAAACACGTTGGTTTGTTTACAGAATTGGGGGCGTGGCTGTATCGAAGATTGGTTTCAGATTTCGCAGTTATGTAGGTTAAAATCATGCTAGGCATGTATGTCGTATTGGGTTGTAATAAGGGGTTTTCAAGTCATTCGAAGTTTTGCGCTGCCTTAAGTGCAACAGACTCCGCCCCCCTCCCCAAGTAAATTAATTTGTATGGTTTTTCTTTTCATGAATGCATGTGTAAATTAAATCATCTTTCTTTTTTGTAGAACGGGATAATTACTTGTATGTGACGAAAATTTATTCAATGTAACAATGATTGTCAAATTAAAAAAGCTGTTGCACTCGCGCATGCGAGCTCATCCTATATGTTTGTGCTTTTAGTTTTTATAATTTATGTTCGTTTGAACTCGTGCATCTAGAACATAATTGAAATAATACAGATTACAACAGAATAATACGAAAGAAAAAAAAACTGCATCAAAATCTATGCACAATTAACGAAGTTGTCACATTTAAAAGTCTCTATTTTTATAGTACCTGTTTTAAATATCCAATCAAGCGAAATTTGAAATGATCGAGAACGAGACTCTACTGGTGTGACGTCACATCATGTACTATATAAACGGTTCAGTATTAACGACAACGAGATTTACGTGGAAAACAACGAATAATCTAGCTTTGATATGACACATAGATTTTTAATTTTTTCAAAATCATACGGAATAATTATTAAATTATGGACTAGAATTCCTTTTGTACAAGTATGCACACAAAGAACAGAACTGTGAACTACATGTTTTTATTTTCTTCGAATAATAGTACAATAACACAGGCCTTTTTTTTAAAAATAGATTTGGAAACAAACTCCGTCCGTAATGTCGATTGTAAGCGGTTTTATGAATAATTAAAATTCTAAATATACGTTGAATTGATAAAGATTACATGTCTAATGATATTTTTAGATTTATTATTTATTTACCCGATTAACTATAATTCAGCAAAACTTGAAAACATATACTTGTGTTTTGTATATTTTTAAAAACTATATTAATCGCCATTTGTTAGGCTGAACAGTTTTTAATTAATTAATTAAAGTGTAAAATATCAATCGATTAAATTTGTAACAAGCTGTTGGTAATAAGTTTCATTTAACCTTAAAGGTTCTGTCACAAAGATTACATATGGTAAGTACGAAAGTCCTAGTCCTTACTGTTTAAAAGTTATGAACAATATTTTTTTTTCTTGAAAGTACGCTAAACTCCAAGGTCTTGATAAAGGGTCTGTAACGTGCAACGCGGCCGATCTTGGTGTTTGGTGATATGTCTTGTATCACCGAGGCGTTACACTCAGGTTTGTTAACCTGTTAACTCAGATTTTTGTTGACCAATACGATTATAATCAAATATATACAAATATAATGGGGTTTCTTCTTGATTGGACAACCACTAACTGTTGTCAACGGGTGTCTCCCGCAAGTAATTTCTTCAGGTCCTGCCATCCTAATTGTACTGCTGCATCTTGGCACTTCCCCCACCTTTAATTGTGGTATGCCACCTCTCTCTACAACCAAGTGACTGCCTTATTCAGGTCTTACGTGCTTTGGTGTACTGTGAAACACTTAGTTGTTCATCCCCTGCATCCGTCTGCCTTATTCAGGTCTAACGACCGCATGCAAGAGAAGAAACAAACTAATGTTTATCCACTCCGTCACCAGAGAGGTCCCCTGAGTTCCCATAACATAACATGTATTACGCGGGTATGTTAAGGCAGCACATGGACCAGAATTCGGCGAATTAAGACTTTTTTTTATAATTATGTACCACTTATAAAGCGGAAAAGTCAAGCATAAAACTTTTGTTATAAATATGCATTCTACAGAAATCAATGGGACTTATACTACATGAAGCACTTCACCACGACGTCACCACGTGACGTCTATAATTAGAAAATATGCCTTAATGAAAAAGTGAAAAGTTCAACACTACCCCGGGGATAATTAATTTCAATTTGTAATAATAATTATGTAAAAACATCTCTGTACCAAGAAAAGTGCTGCTAGAATCCTACTGTTCTATCACAGAAATAATTATTCAACACTTTCTGACGAAACCTTCCCAAATTTTTTACATTTTGTTCATAACATTGAAAAAAATGCATTAATTCCCGTAAATCATACGATTCTAGCAGCACTTTTCAAAAACAAGAGAATAAGAACTTTAGATAGAAACAAAAATTAAGTTTCAAAGTGTGCGGGGTAGTGTTGAACTTTTGCATCTTATTTGTTACGAACGACAGAGGAAAGGCCGATCGGCAAGTAAACACCCTCCCTGCTTTAATTCTACGAAGAAATTGTTGAAGTATATTACCATACCTTATTCATAAGCTTTATTCCCACATGAATCACACATGATATTAATTCTAAATGCTTTTAAACTCCGATTTCTTGTGTTTGTTTACATGAATTTTCGTTACCTTTCACTTTCACTCTGCTACTGCATGATCAACAGTTATGACGTCACGGGTTTGGTATTTAAGTCCTGTGATAACTACAGATACCCAGAAACGACAAAATTCTGTTTGTATAATGCCTCTGCATATTTTGATTAATTTTTACGACCTCAAATAAATCTTAGATATCGATTATAGGAAATTGTTATCTCTAACCTTCACGTCATATAGCTTACTATGACGTCATATCATAAAGGCAAGTTGAATATTTGGTTGTAACCTTAAGCTACCTGCGTACCCCAGTGCAGCCTCCGTACACAGGCAGTTTTATACTACTTGTATGATCTGAGAATTAATATTTTTTAGTGTTTAAGAATTTATATAAGAACGTAGGTAAAACGTTAAAACGAAACTAAATCACAAAAACCAATTTCCGGTTCAGGTCAAAGTTGTTTGAAGAGCTTTTTCAAAAGGATTACATACTGTGAAATCATACCTTTTCATGGGGGTTAATTTTCATATTTTTCGATGTATTCAGAGACCCACGTACGCATTCATGTTCACCACAAAAAGTAAAATGCTTCATACATAATTGCTGAGCAGTTCTTTATCCACGAATTCGAATCCCCACGAATTACGAATTTTTCCTCAAACCATGAAAATTTGACTCTACAAAAATATGTGATTTTACTGTATGTGAAGTATGGAAGCCCTAGACCTGACCCTTCAAAGATATTGCCATGGTTAAAGTTTTTGCGGAGAAAGAGACATAAAGATTAACAGACAAGCAGACAAAAGCCAGGGCAAAAACTACATAATTATCCACTTATCTTCGATTACTGGGGCATAAGAAGTAATAATCAATATAAATTTTAAAAGAGTACGTTTACATTATACATGTATATGCCTAGATTTCGACTTCTAATGAAGTGTCTCTTAAATATTGAAGTTAGAAATCTTACAAGTTAATTCTTGCCAAAACTCAAGAGCTCGACTAGATATGTAAGTGATATGGACACACGGAATTTATGAATATACGACCTTGGCCTTTTGAAATCAACATAAATAGGGTCTTTTTCAAGCCAAAGGCGACGATATTGCAAAAAATCGAAAGTATTAAAATAGAAGATTTCATTTGAGCTTATGACCATTCAATTGAACATTGCCTTTTTGACCTCAAAAACAATAGAGGTCTCCCTTGGATTATAGGAAGTTGTTGCGTAAAATTCCATTGCAAAAACTAACAGGTATCTGGAAACGATTGTTCAAAGCAGACATAATAATGACAGACAGGAACAAACGGACAGACAGACGGGGCGAAATTCATATCCCACAATTTCAGCTGGCCACAAGTACATTAATTTTTTACTAAGTTATAGGAGTATCTTTATTTTGTTTTGATACGTCTACTAGAATATACTTACAGAAAATATAATTCTGGCAAGCCTTTGAGGATATTGTTCTGTATTGTAGAGATGCTGTTGTTCTGCAGATATCTGAAAATTGAATTATCACCTGATGTGAAAAATCTAGTTAGTTTTCTCTGATCATGAATTGTCCATCGTCCGTCCTTCCGTCCGTCTGTAAACTTTTCACATTGTCAACTTCTTTTCAAAAACCACTTGGCCAATTTCAACCAAACTTGGTACAAAACATCTTTGGGTGAAGGGGAGACAATCAGGAAAAGAAAACATAGGCTGCGTTCATTAAAAAAGCCTTTTAGGGAGTAGAGCGCTGCCACGAAAGGGAATCCTAGTTTTACATTGAAAAATATACAATCTTTAAAAAACCCTTTTCAAGAACCACTGGATCAGGATTGTTGAAACTCCTGTGGAAGTATCCTGGGAAAATGTAAATTAAAATTTGTTTACATCATGATCCCGAGGGTAGGGCTCGGCCATAATAGAGAATCTAAGTTTAATAATGAAATATATAAGGAAACAAGCAAATTCAAAGAATTGTGGTCCCCCGCTTTCGGTGTCTTTGTGAGTGAGATGCTATTTTTCATGATATATTGTGTCTTATATAAACACCCTATCATATGTCATTGATGTAGAAATTATCATTGAAGTTAGGGTAAGATGTCATAGCTTGCTCAGAATTATCTGTGTAATGCACATGTCATATATGAAAACCCTAGCTATCTCTTCTCAATACATGTATAAATAACAAGATGTGTTTGTTAAACACTGATGACCCCTAATGGCAACATAACAAGGATTAAAATTTTCTTAATTGCAAATTAGCTATATCATTACCCCAAATAGGGTTTTCTCACAAGAAATACGATTGTGAAATACAGAATTCCTAGTACCACTTGTTCAAAAGTTATGGCCGAGGATAAATTTTTGAAAGGTAGGTCAAACTCTAAGGTGAATTTGTCCGAGTTGTTGGTTTCTTTAGAAAGGTCTTGTCACAAGTAATTCATTTGTGAAGATTGAAATCCCTAACCCTAACCGTTCAAAAGTTATGGCCAAGGTTTAAGTTTTTGAAAAGTATGTCAACTCCAAAGTCAATGTCAAAGGGTTAAAGTTCTTGGTATCCAATGAAAGGTCTTCTCAAAAGGAATTACATACCGGTATGTGAAATATGAAAGCCCTAGCCCTTGCCCTTACCATTCAAAAGTTATGGTCAAGGTTAAAGGTTCTCCATAAGTATTCAATCTCCAAGGTCAAATTGAAAAGGTCAAAGTTGTTGGTATCCAACGAAAGGTCTTGCCCCAAAAATACATATGTGAAATATGAAAGTCCTAATATCTACCTTTCAAAAGTTGTGACCAAAGTTAAAGTTTTTATAAAGTGGTAAAAACTCCAAGGTAAAGGTCAAAGAGTCAAATTTGGTAGTACATAAAAAAGGTCTTGTCACAAGGAATATACAAGTGAAATAAGACAGTCATAACTCCACTAAATTAAAAGATACAAAAGTTAATGAATTTAATCTGTTATAACAAATTTGTTGATTTTGTTATAACGAATTGTCGAATTTGTTATAACGAATTAAACTCGTTTTATCAGATTCTAAAACTTGTTATAACGAATTGAATTCGTTTAAACAAATTCCATAATTTGTTATAACGAATTAAATTCGTTAAAACGAATTCGACAAATCGTTATATCGAATTCATATATATTTTTCTATAGGCCCTGATTATTGAATTTGATTGAAATATTTTAATTCGTTATATCAAACTTTGGAATGTGTTTAAACAAATTTAATTTGTTAAAACAAATTTCAGAATTTGTTTAAATGAATCAAATTTGTTATAAAAAATTTTTGAATTCGTTTTAACGAATTTAATTCGTAATGAATTTGTTATAATGAATTCAACAAATTTGTTATAAAAAATTAAAATCGTTCAATTCAAAGAAATCAAAATTCAAAGAAATTGTTATAATGAAATTCGTTATAACAAATTCGACAATTTGTTATATCGGATTCAAAAATATTTTTCGATAGGTCTTAAATTGGCTTCCGTATAGATGAACCTATTGAAGAGAAAATACGTTCAATTCTGTGTGAATTTCATTTGGGGTTCAGAGGTCATACCGCGACCGGATCACAGAGCGATGTGATATTTTGACCAAACAACTTCTAGGTCATTGCGCGTCACTACAAAGCAATACGTTGGCCCATGTAATAAATACAATTTAACTCGAAATGTACATATGTATTCGTTTCAAATATAATTATAAGTAATAAACAACAATGTTAAAAAGTTCACTGGGCTTCACAGTATTTGATCATGTGACCAACTAAAAGTTCATTTCCCGGAAAACTTTTTAACATTGTTGTTTATTTCTTAAATAAATACGTTTAAACAAATTCTTAAGTTTGTCATAACAAATTAAATTCGTTAAAACAAATTCCAAAGTTTGTTATAACGAATTAAATTCGTTTGATCGAATTCAATAATCAGGGTCCATAGAAAAATATATATGAAATCTATACTACGATTTGTCGAATTCGTTTTAACGAATTTATTTGAATTCAATTCTTTTTAACAAGTTTTAGAACTTGTTAAAACGAGTTTAATTCGTATTAACAAATTTTTGAATTTGTTATAACTAAATTAACAAATTTGTTATAACAGATTAAATTCATTATAACAAATTCAAAGAAATTGTTATAACGAATTCAATTCGTGATAAGAAATTCGACAAATCATTATATCGGATTCAAAAATATTTTTCGATATGTCCCAAATGGGCTTCCTACGGAAGGCCATTTAGGACCTATCAAAAATATTTTTGAATTCGTTATAACGATTTTTAGAATTTGTTATAACGAATTTAATTTGTTATAACAGATTTTATAGAATTCGTTATAACGAATTTTATTTGTTTAAACAGCCTTTTAGAATTCGTTATAACGAATTTAATCTGTTATTACAGATTTGTTGAATTCGTTATAACGAATTTAATCTGTTATTACAGATTTGTTGAATTCGTTATAACGAATTTAATTTGTTATAACAGATTCATTGAATTCGTTATAACGAATTTAATCTGTTATTACAGATTTGTTGAATTCGTTGTAACGAATTGGAATTTGGTTATAACGAATTCAACAAATCTGTAATAACAGATTAAATTCGTTATAACGAATTCAATGAATCTGTTATAACAAATTAAATTCGTTATAACGAATTCAATGAATCTGTTATAACAAATTAAATTCAATATTACGAATTTAATAAATCTGTTATAACAAATTAAATTCGTTACAACGAATTCAAAAAATCTGTTATTACAAATTAAATTCGTTATAACAAATTCTAAAAAATCGTTATAACGAATTCAAAAATATTTTTGATAGGTCCTAAATGGGCTTCCGTAGCTTCCATACAAGACATTATTACTATTTATGTTTCTGTGTAATTTAAGGTGGAACAATATCACATAAAAGGATGGTTATTCGGACAAAAGAACTCTAGTGGCTTGCAACTAGTTTTCTAGTTGTTGTTTTTTTTTCTCTCTCTCTTTCTTTTTGTATTCGATTTCACAAAGACTATTTCATGGTTAATATTAATTTGCTATTACAATTATTTGAATTTGTTATTACGAATTTAAGGTATATCTGTTCATTATAACAGATTTGTTTTGTTATAACGAATTCCAAAAAATGTTATAATGAATTAAATTCGTTTTTAATAAAGTGACAATTGATTATGTCGAATTCAAAAATATCTTTTATAGGTCCTAAATGGGCGTTATAATTAGAATTTAGTTTATCCATAATTCTAAATAATTTAACTTCCTTAAAAATTTGATGGTATTTTATCTTTTCTACTGGATGATAAGGGATGAACTGAATTCAGTTTGTTAGGTCTCAATATCGTCTAACGTTAGAAAAATACCCAAACATTTTCGTCTTCACACACAATTTTTATATGAATTCTGCTTTATAGGAATATAAACACAGGACGTAGAATGAAAGAACACATTTAGAGAACATCAAAATTCAAAAGCTTAAAAATTTATAGAATTATTATTTAAGCCTTCTCACCTTGTTTAAGGTATCAGAAGACATTTCTTAAGTAGACAAAGGACCCCCCATCCCCGTTCATATTTTGTAAATATTTTAACTCCAACGATAACAGGATTGAAATAACTTCTCTGTTGTTTCTTGTCAGACTTGGAAAATTTTTACCCCAAAATTTATTTAACAATATATCCGTGAAATCATTTGATTAAATTATCGTCCCTTTTCTGAAGTACCCATAGAGGCATTAACGTAGCTACGTATTTGCCGGAAAAAAAAGAGATGTAGCGTGATTTCTTTTGCAGAAATATGACTGAAAAATTTCGTAAAATCCAGGAGCTTCTGGGGGCTTTGCCCCTAGGCCTAGGCCACCCACTAGAACTTCGCCCTGGACCCACGACCATTTTATGCTCACTCTTCATTTCCATGCTGGCTACGCGCCTGTGCGCCACGTACGTCATAAACGTATTAATCTGCTTGAATGTTGGCTTAAATTATTTTTTCTTACAATTTATATCATATTTGAGATTATATTTCATTTTACTTTTCATTGTATGTTGTTTAACGTCCCTCGCGAGAATTTTTCACTCATATGGAGACGTCACCGTATGCTGGTGAATGGCTTCAAGTTTTAAACATATACGCGGCACCCAGGGCCATTTAGCAGAAAGAGTTCTTTATCTTGCCAACGCCTAACGTGACACAGGACCTTCGTTTTTCAGGAAATAAACGGGGAGCCGGAAACGAGAATCGAACCCGGGCCTCCTGATCATGATTGATCGATTAATTAATTGTATGTTGTTTACGTCCCTCTCGATAATGTTTACTCATATGGAAACGTCACCATATTCCACTGAAGGGCTTCAAAATTAGGCTTATACTCGGCACTCAGGGTAATTGATCAGTGAGGCTTCTTTACCTTGCCAACGCCTACCGTGAAACAGGACCTAAGTTTTTTAGGTCATATCCGAAAGACCCCTGACTTTCACTTCTTGTGCCGAGCGCTTGGCGAAGGAACAATCACTATGTTTACGTCTTAGATATGAACAAGAATCGAAACCAGGCCTCGATCCGATCACAAAGCGAATGCTTTTTCACTAGGCTACCCTGACCGATTAAGATAAATATAAGAAATGATTTAAAAGTTACCCATGCTATACAATATAACCTGGATTGGAAAAGTTTAAAATTTCTTATAAAATGCTTCATGGCTTATGTAGCCTAAACCACCCCTCCCCACCCCATTCACCCCAGTGATGTTAGTCCGTCATGCATATGTTTGAAGTCTCTAGTCTTTTGAATGATATAAGTGTAAAAACTGTGCAGAATTGTTTGTAGGGCATATTTAATGAAACGTGCATTGAATATGTTTGATACAAAAAAAAATATTAAATATTTTAGCAAATAGTGATTTTATATTAATTTAACAAAACTTGAAACAAATGTTTCGCTAAATTGAATCGCTAATTATATTGGATAAAATACATGTAAATTAATAATGCACATATTACTAAAACTAAAACAATGTGACGGTTTAATTAAGTTTTATTTTGAGTATTTGTGACAGTGAGTCTGTTAGGGCAATAATATGGCAGCTCTACCTCTGACTATTTAACTTTATTTGTTTTTGTTGCTTAAGTTTTTAGATTTACATCTGAATTTCAAGTCAATATGATTTTTAAATTTATTAATAAAACAAAATTTTCAATATATATAAAAATTTGTGTACTACATAACCTGGAAATTATTATGCAAACATATTTGCTAGAAATTAAGCTATTAAGAATCAGCTGTACTCAGTTTAGGGTCAAGGGACCAGGTCATGGCTCCAGTTTCTAAACCGGAAGTAAAAGATCCCTTATTATGCAACATCAGAGAGAAAGTGGGATAACAAATATATATGAACTTTTTTGGAAGTTCAAAAAACTGGAAAAATGAAAGAAATTAGTGAGTTTCAAGCACTTTCGTGTAGTTAATATTAAGAAGCTGAGTTATCAATGAAACCCTAAGTTTTCTGAAATCAGACAACATTTCACTTAACGATCATGTCGACAAACACACACCTCTGAAAGCTGAAGCTCGAAAGGTTTGGTGCGGAAACAAAATTAGCTGCAGCAGCCTTTTATAAATTTATGATAAAAAATGATAAGTTTGATATAACAAAGCATCAATTTGTCACCAAAGATTATTAATTTATTTTAAGAAGTTAACAATTCGTTTTTTACAACAAATTACTTTTTACAGTCAATGAATTACCATTCATATGCTTAGTTATTTAATTGTAATATCAAGTAAATAATTTTTTATTCATATTATTGATATGTTATAACCAATTGTTAATCTGTTTTAATAAGTTGATAATTTGTTTAACGATTTAGTAATTTGCAATAACACACAAAAGATACTGCTGTGGCCCTAATACACTTCTGTAGTTTGGTAACGCACTAATCTGACTGTGCACCATTGTGTTCATTGAACAAAACACAACTCGTTGAAAGCAAGCGAGACTATTCCTGTCCAAAATGATTTTTGGTTTCAAAGTTCAAAATAACGAATTCATTATTTAGAGAATCAAATGTACTTATTGTTCTCGGCAGTACAACTGTCTTAGAATAAGCAAAGAAGTTAGGATCATTTTTGAGTAACAAGATTAACAACATTGTTAATGTTTTCGCTAGGGAGAGTACAGCCAACACTTATTACATTTCAATCGATTAACCATTTAGGGTTAGGGTTCAGTTAGGGTCAGGTTTAGGGGTGAGGGGTAGGTTTGAGTGAGTGTTAAGGATGGCTAATGTTAATTTTGATCTACATTTTGAGAAGAAGTTTTGAAAATGTTATCAATCTCGTGTTGTTATGACCCGTTATTAACCAATTTATTCAAAGAATGTGAAAGTCTAGTATCGGTGCTTCATATCACTATTATCATCAACAAATCGATATCCGAGTATTCTGTTTCAAGGAAGCAGTTGTTGAATAAAAACAGGTTTTTATAAAGAATGTTCTAGAAATTATCGCCCCGTCTCAAACTTGCCTTTACATCAAAAGTTGTGGAAAGAATTCGCCATTTGAATAGATCGTAATCTAGAATAAAACCAACTTATAACCATGACCTATAGTCCGCCTACAAGAAATACCATTTGACTGAGACAGCCTTACTTCGTGTTCATCACTGCGTCGTCGTTGCGATGGACAACAACAGTTCTGCAGTTCTTGTTATGTTGGATTTATCGGCAGCCTTCGACATCATTGACCATTGTACAAACGGCTTTCACGCACTTTTGGTATTACAAAGAACGCCTTTTTGCGTACAACATATGAGTCAAAGAACGCAACGAATATCAATTGGATCCGATATTTCCAATCAGTATCATTAAATATGGGAGTACCCTAAGGCTCAGTGCCCCTGGTATTTCCCGTCCTCTAAACGAGATTTGCTTACTAAATGGTATATGAGGTATCACGAATACGCCGATGATACGCAAGTTTATTTCGAATGAAGAAGAACCAACAAAGAAATTGCCAAATGTCTCTGACCAAATAAATTCATTGATGTCTTGTCACATGCTAAAACGAGGAGCTAATTGTATTTGCCCCTAGGAGTCGCACGAAAACATGACCGAATTTAGCTTATTTGTTTTGAGAAAACATCATTCAGAGTGTTCCGAATGTCAGAAATCTCGGTGCAATTTTCGATCTAATCCTATATTTTGAAAAGCGATGTAATGCAATTTCAAGGATATCCTACTCTCAAAGGATTATGTGACATAACTGCTATCTTGGGCTCTTTTTTCTACCACAAATCATATTTAATATACAAAGATTTTGATAGTTTTCAAACCTGAGTGAATAAATAAGATCGATGCCTTTTGAATAGTTTCAATAGCTACGACACATTTTAATTCAAAGGACTTTAAGACCCCGTGACAGCAAAATTCGGCCTGGATTGTGGCATTATATTCTTTTATGAAAAGAGAGTAGGCGGATCGTAGAACAAAAGAGGGAAATGCATATCCGAAGAATCTACCTAATATTGCTAATGTTATTATTTCGTAAATAGTCAACAACTGTCTAATCAGATGATAGAACGAAACAACACTCATTTAGCTGATTGACTGTCAGGTACCAATTGCGCTCTGTTATTATCAGACCTATTTTTGTATTCAAATGAAGCAGAATTATAGGAAAATCTTATGCGTGAAAAAAAGAAAACACTTCCTGTAGACTTCAACTCGACATTTAAATATATCGACTATATATATATTGTCACTTATTAATGGCAATTTTATTTCTCATGTCAATACGATATAATTTAATTCTGGTTGTAACGCTGTATTTGATTGGATAAAAAAAATTACTTTAAATCGCATTAAATGGGTTGCCTACGTCACAATGACTTGCGTCAAAAACGTATCAATCCGCCTGACGTTACATTCAAATTTTGTACAAACTGAATTAATTTTCTAAGAACAATCATCTTTTTTTTTTTTACATCAAATGAATGAAAATTAAATTATAAGCAATGAATTTAATAGCTACCCATTTTATACGGTATAAACTGGGTTGGAACAGTTTACGCTTTTTTATAAACCGCTTCGCGGTTTATAAAGCGTAAACTGCCCTAACCCAGTTTATACCGTATAAAATGGGTAGCTATTAAATTCATTCCTTAAATGAAAAACGTGATGACTTAAACTTTTCTATCGTCAACTTCCCTTACTCATGCAGCAATATACCCTCATCATCCACATAGTTACGGAGTTAATATATATCTCAGTCGATTCGATACGCAAGAGCATTCTCTACGTATATACAATTTCTAAAACGAGGTAAATTATTAACAAACAAGTTGATGGAACAAGAATATCAGCATTCTTGTTTAAAATCACCATTTCGTAAGTTTTATGGTCGACTTAATGACCTTGTTAGCAAATACAATTTATCATTGAGAAAAAGGCTGACTGAGTTTTTCATACTAATTGTTAGTCTATTGTTTATACACTGATTTGACGACGGATTTTCCCGTTATTCAACCGATCATGACAACAAGCACACAGTAGGTATGACAGTCGGCTGGGAATGTTCACACCTCTATTTCACCTGATTCCATTTCTGATGTATTCTGATGTCCGTATTTGCTAAGCTCCTGTATTGTATTGTTTTATGGGCAGTGATATTGATCACTGTTCGTTATTTACATATCATATCTTGATAGGATATAGCAAACTACTAATTGAAGTTACAACATTGAATATTTGAAAAATTACTAAAAGAAATTTTAAAAAAAAACTGACTTGATATTAAGAAATCTGAAAAATTTAAATGCTTTTTAGCTTATGTACAGCTGGTGATTATCATTTTGATAAAGTTTCATTTATATAAAAAAAAACGTGCAGGACGGGATCATTAGCAATTGACACAAATCCCAAAATTTGTCACTTGACATAAACTTTTCTAAATTTAGCCAAATATTTTGTCTATCCTCCTTTAATGTACATTTTGCTTATTTTTTGATGGGAGACAAGAGAGATTTCTTTTAAGTTTAAAAGCGGGCGATGTATATGAAATTATGAAAAGTATACTACTTCATATTAAATTCCAATTTTGAAATTTTCAAAGAAAGATTGCACACTTGTACATGTATTCAATAAGTGATTATTATGACATTGAAGTTTTATCAAGATTGGCAGAGCCGTCATTGAAAAATTGTGCGGACCGCATAATTGGTCTAACAATAGCAATATGTCTCCCCAATTTCGTCTGGCGTGACATAATTAAAAAATTATATATATTCCCTGCAACGACAAATACATTGCTACCTTCATTACTTTGTATACTTACAATATCTTTAACTTTGTCAAGCCGTCAAAGGAATTATTTTCCAGATTGGTAATTTTATTTCCCTCAAGATTTCTGAAAAAAGAAATGTTTTTGGAAAAAAGTTACATTCCTTTTAGAATTTAGAATGCCAGTACAATGATGAAATAATTGGTAACTATTTTACTATTTATTGTCATATAAAAATATATATTCTGACTTTAAATCATTGAAAAAAGAAAATGCCCTCTTAAGATTTAAAAATTAATTTATAAAATACAATTTATACACGAATCATATAGATTTAATGATAAAAATCGACTCTCATTTCAAAATATATTAATTAAAACCAGGTGAAAATATCAGAGCATGTATTTAAAATTGTCAACTGATTCTGGCAAAAAGTTGTACCGACTTATTAGCGGGTCAATGGCGCATCTTTTTGAAGTAGCCACAAGATTCACAACCGATATATATAGGCGGACTCGCTTATAGGCGAGTATATATGTAACCGCTAAGAGGAAATTATTGAGTTTGATATCATTAGAAAGATCAGGAGAAAATACACTGTTTGTGACGTCACTTTTATTAATTTTATAACGTTATAACTCCGAAAATGACGTCTGAATTCCACGTGATTAGAATACGGACAATAAAAATGGCATGACAAGAGACATAATTTGATAGAATCAATATTTTAAAGAAAACTTATGGTCATTTCTCGGACGCAAGCTAAAGGAAGCGAATGCCAGTTGGCGGAATGTTTACAGAGACTATAATCTGTTATATATGGTGTTTTATATTGGAGATCTTCTAGTTTTTTGCGTATAAATACCTTGTTATGAGTAAAACAAAGTTGACAATCAAAGATGAATAGGCGATCTTGTTTTAACCAAATGTTTAGGATCGATGAAGCTCAAGAGAGGTTTACGAAGACTTTCCAAAAAGTTCGTGGACAATGACTTTTTTTTTTTAAATAATTGGTTCCATATGCATCTATTTTATATCAAAATATTTCTTATGGAAAAAAACAAGTCAGAATAATTTAATTTTCATTGATGGAACGTAATATTTTTGTAAAATTGGGGTCTTTAAAGATTGCCGATAGTGCGCACGGACCAAGGTTAAATTGACATCAACTGTTACATAAAGTGTTCGGAATTACATGATTGTTTTCTATATAAAACAGGTCAAAAATCAATTAAAAATGTATATACCACAAATAAAAAGGCTTTAATCATTTCATGATATCTTAAGCATTTCTTTCTATAGATATAGTACAAATAATAAACAGAAACCCTTACAAATACGTGCCAAAACTCGACAAAAAAAGCAACGTCGGCCGTCGGCACGGGACAGCGTCAGATCAAAAAAAGTTTTAATACGGTTGAAACGATGTAAGAGATAAAATATCTGTTAAAACAACTCAAAATTGTTGAAATGTACTTAGTGTATTGATTTGAGAGCAGTATATACGATTTTACAAATATGTTTACAAATTTGAATACAATACAAGAATTTAAAAACACATGTAATTTACTGAAATGGAAATTTCTATTCATGACGTTGTTATAAATCTTGTAAATCGTCGGACTTGACTTTGTGTATACAACCTGTTTATTTTGATGACGCTTGTAAATTGTTTTGCATTGTTCTAAATTAAAAAAAAAGATAGATTATAATCTATACCTAAAGATCATTGTTAATACTTGGGAGTGTGTTGCGCTTTAAAAAAGAAATGAAGTGTGTGTCCATGAACATATGTAGAGCCAAAATCCAAATGTTTGACGTTATAATGAAATTTGCTTAACGTCAGACTGGTCCGTTTGCACAATGTGCGATCTTTGAAGACCCTGATTTTCACAAAAATATTACGTTTCATCTATGAAAAAAATAAATCATTCTGACTTGGTTTTTCATAAGAAATTTTATGATTAACAAATGATGCATATAGAAACATTTATTTTAACAAAAACGTCATTTTCCACATACTTTTTGGACAGCCCTCGTATTTTAGTGTGTCCCATATTTTCTCGTAAAATCCAAATGGCCACGGCACAGTTATAAACCCGCCATAACTCAACATATTCTCAAATTTTAATGCATAGGAAATTTATAAGATTTAACATATCTATTCAAATTAAATTTCCTTTTTGGAGTCAAAAATCGAAAGCAATAGTGAGTTTTGGAGCGCCGAAGTTGAATTAATATGAAAACAATACGCACGGAAACAAGTCAGGGGCAAGAATGTTTTACATTTATTTGTGAATGGTTTGAGTCCTGTTACTCAAAATGTGTACGTGGAAAACTGCATCAATTTACTTCAGTTTTATGCAGAACATTTTATACAATAAAGAGCTATAAACAGACCGAAAATCCAACTGTATCATGTAAACAAACCTTTTTTTTATGAATGCCTATAATAGCATAACCGGACAAAAACCATAATAGTAAATAGATCACAAAATGAAATATGGAATTACTGATAAACAGTATTAAAGCCCTACTTTACCTTTTTCCAAATTAAAATTTTATTTTTTTTTGATAAACTCTTGCCCCAGATTTGTTTTTTGACTATTGACAAACAAATTCATTAAAAAAGAATATCAGGAGCGTCATTTAAAGTCATCATTTCATAAGTTCTATGGTCTATAGAATGACCTCGTCAGCATATACAATTATCATTTAGTCAAATGCTGACTGACGTTTGTCATAACAATTGCTAGTCCATTATTTATACACCGAATTGACAACGGATTTTCCCGTTATTTTCTGATCGTGGCAAGGAGAATATTGCGGCTATGACCGGTCGGCAGGGAATGCTCTCACCTCTATGGCACCAGATCCTGTATTTTGTTAAACAGTTCACATGTACCAATGCACACTTTAGTTCCTTATTATGCCAACTATATGCAATAATATTAATGTTAAGACGATAACTCATTTAATTAAAAATCAATATGCATCTAAAATTTACCAGCGTCATCAATATAAACACCTCATATAATAGTGTTGCACAGCCGAACTGGATGCGAAAATTTCTACATCGTCATGAATAAGGAATATCCTCTATCCATCAAATAACTGATTTTCAACTTCTTATAGTGTCTCCAAAATTTTACACACCGTTGACAAATCATATACACCAATTAAAAATCAACATTCTAAGTATATTCCAATGATTTCAAGATGTTTGAATAAATATTTTGTGTCCTATGTGTCATTTCAAATATTTCAAACCAATATTGTATGACTGAATTAGTCCCGTTACCTTTATTTGTCAATTTCTGAAACATACTTCCTTTGGTTATTGCTTTATATTCTCACTGTCCATTTAGTAAGCGGTACTAAAGGTGACAGAAAATAATTGTTACCACTTTATTTATGAAGCATTAAATTTTTATTAACTTTGACTCGTTTTAGAGAGAAACTAATCATTTAATCACAACACTTTATTTAAAAGTTTATGGCTATTTAATCCCGGTCCATGCCCACTATCGACGACCTTTAAAACAGCGATTTTTTCCAAAATATTAAGTTCAAACAAAAAATTCAAAACTTTTCTGATTTTGATTTTCATGACTAATATTTGTATACAGTAAGTATATTTTAAAACATTGATTTTGACAAAAACGTTATCGTCCACGAACGTTTTGGACAACCCTCATATTAACATAAGAACATAGGTGATGGATCAAATGAGATCAAAATGAAAATCAATGAAAACAGATTGGTCGATGTGTACTACAAAATTTATATGTGTTATTTATGCCACTGAAGCATTCTTAATAAAGTGTAATACGTAAGGAATTGACCTAAGGCTTCGTTAAAAGTGTTGGTTTCTCAAAGGTTTAGGTCACTCTGGTTGTTAGGATACCATTGCTTAACTACAATTATTAAAAACTACCATTTTGCAAAATAGACAGACAACAAAACGATTCTCTTTAAAAGAAAAATAGTAGCAATAATAGCACATGTATTTATTATAAATTTCTGCTATTCGATGTATGAATTCAAACTAAAGATCTGTATTATTGTGTTTCAATGCGAAATGAATCCATAGAAGG
>NW_026932011.1:0-50019 GCF_032062105.1 Saccostrea cuccullata | reverse complement strand
TGTCTAGTAATTCAGGGGGCCCAGGTTCAAATCTGGTCTGGTCTATCGGATTTTTCTTGTTTGATTACAGTAAATATTACTAACAGAGTCAGTAGCATGTAACCTTATCCAGTGTTTAGGCCAGAGGTATAAATAGCACATGAAAAGTTAACTAAGGTGAGATACAATTTGACTTACTTCCATCATCTTTGCGTGGTCGATATTCACGGACCACAGATTTTTTGGACTCACTCTAAATCTGTGTTCTGGAAGCTTCAGTTCATAAGTCTCATAAGCCAGTCGCATCTGTCAAAAGTAACAATTCATTCTCAGTCTATGGTCAACAATCATGACATCCAAAAAAGTTTGGACTTTCAAAGGCGATAGTCTGCATGACAATTTCAAAAACAAAACATCTCTCTTAAAAATTTGCTCAAGATGTTCTCAAAAATGTAAAGATAAAAGAATGGCATGATTAATCATTCATAAAATTTTGCACTCTCTTATAATTTCCTTTTGGAAAAGCAAACTTACATGATCAGAATTTGATTGTTTTTTTATTCACAGGTTCTTGTTGAAAACACTTAGTGCACATTAGATATGATACAGGTAATCTCCCATGACACGTCATTTCAAAATGCACCTTCACAAAATATGTATGTCAGAGTATATGTCTAAATATTGCTATGCATGGTCAGTTAAATTGCAATATATCAACATTCACATATGTAGCTTTTTTTTTTTTTTATTATTATTTTTATCATGACAGCTGGAAGTGTTATTTAAAATCTATTCTTTCTATTTCGTTTTAAAATAAATGAATTTTATAAAAACATTTGTAATCAACATAAAAACTTAAGAATTTTGTAAACCAGCTCCTGCTAGGAATAAAATCTCTTCACCCTCTCCCTAAATTCCTCCTTTTTCGGTCATATATTGCACTTCTTTTGTATTAATCTGATATTAATTAAAACAGAATGGCAGAAGTATAAAATGACAAGAGTTTTGCCCCTTTATCAGGGTTCGACACTAACGGTAGCCCGCAGGCCCGGGACAACTGAATATTGAGGTTGGGCTACCAAACATGCCCTGCAGGGCTACTAAGAATTTTACTAAATACTCACTCAGAGCAACAAAAATAATTATAAATTACACACAATGTATCTAATAATTATTAAATCTCTTTTCAAACGTTTTATCATCATAATATTAATTATTATTTTTTTTTGTATGTCAAAATTTAAAGGTGATTTGAAATATCCTTAATGATTATATATGTGGACTTTTTCAAATAGAAGAATGTCTAAGATACAGTCATAGAGTGGCATATAATTTCTACCCAAAATACAGCCAGAATGCAGGATTTGGCATCTCTATTTTCAAAATTTTCCGGGGGAGGCCCCCCGTACCCCCACCAGCAGGAGGGGGAAACCCCCTCCCGCACCTACCACCCTCATCGCTTCGCGACTAGGCCAGCAGCCTTCGACTGCTGGACAACTAATACATGAACAGAACTAGTTGAAATTCAAAATGACTAGCCCTGCTGACAACTATGGTTTAAAAGTTAGTGTCGATCCCTGTTTATACACACCTGTTGAGCACATTGCCTGTAATCCATCATTCCTACAGCAGTGCCTAGGCCTGGACACAGCACACTCCTGATCTCATTACCGGGGTTCCTCACGTTGTGTCTCTGTACTAATCAACAGTTTATAAAATAAAGTTTAACATTTTAGTAATAAATAATTCAGTTAACATTATGTTGAGAAAAACTTGATTGCAAAAATACATGAATTAAATAACAAATAGTTAACCGAAATTTACACATAAGGTCCGTAATTATAAAAAGAGGATATATTACCCAATATTTTGTAGCTAGATATGGATATAGAAATTATTTGAGTTTTAGACAGTAGTCCATTTGAGTATATTCTTTATAACACTCTTTGTGGAGTAGAGAAAATAGAGATTTGCTGCAGTTTTTATAGTTTCACCATTTCAATAGTGAAAATATCACCAGAAAAAATACATTTTTATTCAAAGGATAAATTACTGTAGGTAAATTACTGTTGAAAAGGTAAAGGGTTATATTTGTATTGTTTTTAAATTTTCACAATAATTAATAATTAAAAAAAAGATATTATACATTGAATATGCATGTATTCCCCATTATTATAATACAAAATACATGGACCCCTAATCTGGATCAACAAACACAAAAATGTCCCTGTCATATTATTCTTCATTATTCCCTTGAAGCAGAGTTGGAGGATTATGAGATATAGTAACATGCTTGTGTGTCTGTGAGTGGGAAAATTAGTTTGTCCTTTGTGTGAAACTGAAGTGTCATAATTTATATGGTGACTGATGTCAAATGCTTCCTTGATATTCTCTTTGGGAGGGGATGCTCCACTTAATGATGTCCTTGTAACTACTTTATAACTAATCTGCTGTTATTAAAAGAAAGACTCTTTTGTTTACAAAGTTGAGTAAAATTAAGATTATTTTTATATATTTACCAGCTAATATGACAGCTCTAAATGCCAAATAAGCATTCACTGTGTTTTCTACACTCTGAGGTACCCTCATAGTTGGGGCTGATATCAGGTATTTAATGGGGATTTCCTCATTACACCCCTTTAGATCCTCCTCTTTAGGGGGCACCTGCTCAGCATATGCTGGAATAATTACAGCATGTCCCTGAAATCAAGACAAAATACATGTAGGAACAACTCTTTTTTATTACAGGACAACACCAACTGAGATGTAAAAATATGGGAACCTTGATATTGTGAAACAATTAAGTTTTTCAAGACTTAGATATTTTTTATCTAAAAGACTTGCATACGTATGACACATCATAAAATAACAAACTTACAACTAAAATTTCTCCATCATGTTCTTCTCGAATTACTTTCTGTAAGCGTTCCTGCCTATGAAATATGAAATTATAATTGATAACATAAATTACTGAATGAATGTGATTTGGATTAAAGGAGAATAAAATACAGACATACTGCAGCAGCTGATGCTGACAAAGAATCTGAATTCTTTAAATTCTCAAGTGCAAAAAATGAAATCTTATTTTAAAAAAGTTCAGCCCGAAGGAAAATACTTTTTAAGCAACTTAATCAATTTTTATGTGCCTGGATCGATAGATCCTGGGCGTATATTGTTTTTGTCCTGTCTGTTTGTCTGTTTATCTGTTTGTCTGCTTATCTGTCTGTTGTCAACTTTAACCTTCGCCATAACTTTTGAACCATGAGAGATAGAGACTTCATATTTGGTATGCATACTCCACTAATTGAGTTCTTTCAAATGACACCAAGGTCAATGACCTTGTGACCTTGATTGTGACCTATATGCTAAATATAGCTTTTTCAAACTTTTGCCATTACTTTATACCATTGAAGATAGAGATTTCATGTTTGGTTTGCATACTCCACTAATTAAGTTCTTTCAAATGACACCAAGGTCAATGTCCTTGTGACCTTGACTGACCTATACTGTAGATTCCTTATTTTTCGCGAGTACTTATTTCCGCGAATGGGCTCTTCAACGTCAAATCGCGGGAATACTGTAGAATTACTTTTTTCCGCGTGGTATTAATTTACGCTATGTACGCGGTTACAAATTTTCCGCGGAAATTTGTCGAAGCGTACTTAATGTAAATGTAAGGCATAAAGTGACAGTCTGAGAAATCCGCGTAATTTTCTACCCGCGTATTAAACTGAAATTGAGATTCCGCGGAATTATGACCCCGTGGAAAAAAGTACGTCTACAGTAATAATTCGCGAATGGACAGTTGGTCAAGAGATTTTTCATAGATTTCAGCACCATAAAAATAAAGGCGAGTAATTTCATTTAGTGTTTGGTGCTTCTCGCGAAATTACGCGATAATTAATTCCACGCGTATATTTAGGAATCTACAGTATGCTAAAAATAGCTTTTTCGAACTTTGTTGCCGCCTGGTGCATAGTGTTTCACAAACACATCTTGTTAAATGAACTTTTACTTTAAAACTCAGATAAAACATAAATGATCAAGTCATTAATGCATAGTGAGTGACAGAGGCAGATACAGGGTAACACTAATGTCTCAATGTTTTCTCATAAAATGGTGTATATACTTTTCTCACAGCAATTAAAAATCAAATGTAGAAATATTTTTGAAAAATGACTTACATTTGCCACCCAAAGTGCCTGGAGTACACCATGTCAATTCCTCCATCCATAAAACCAAAACTATTGGCAGGGGACACCTGAAGTTGATACAACAGATTGAAACAAAATACTGTGAACCAACTTTTATTCACATGTGAGATATACTGGGGAGTTTTGCAACCTACTTCAAGTTGAGAATATTAATCACCACGAACCATTTAGTTTGCTTAAATTGTTTTTGTAGAAAATGTTAATTTCCTTATTCATGAAAATTAATCGTCGCAGATTGATTTCAAACTGACGAATTGCAAATAAAAGATGATGCGAATAATAGTTGGTTTACAGTAATTTTAGAATATGGTAATGTCCTGACATTATCATTTTAATGATAGATCATTCCATCAAGCTAGGGTGATCTATACAGACCTCTGACTACATGCATGGCTGTTGGTTAGACATACAAGTACATTAAGACAATAAATATGTCAATCTTATCACTATTATCTTAGTGAGGATAATCTAATAGGTCAGAGGATTATACTAACTATGGCATGAGCAGCTGGGGCGTCTTTAAAAATATCACCACAGGAAATCTGTCAATAAGAAAATAGATTAATTAATATTAAATGCAATCAAAAACTTCATTACTTAATCTGATAAAGTGTGGGAATATTACATATATGAGAATTCTTTTTCGTAATTCAAAAATCATGCATAGACTTTTTTTTTAGGGGGGGGGGGTTAATATCAAATCAGTATAGTAACAAATAACTAACTTACTTGAACATTTTTATACGAGCTAGGGAAGGTAGACTTCCAGGCATTGACCATTCCTTGTTCTATGTCTCTCAATATGTAGACAACTGGACATTCTGCAGCGGCATCCTCTACTTTCACTTTGTCCTCTTCTGATTTTTCCGAAGGGGCCTGTGCCTGCTGATTCATTTTATCTTTACGTGAAGAGTGAAAAAATAGTTACATTTACACTACCTTAATTGTCAAGATAAATATATAGGTATGACATCATTTCCAACTTTATTTGAAACTCTATTTTAATCACACAGCAACAATGACAACAACGTAAACGGGTGCTAGACAACTCGGTACTAAACTGTTTCGTGCATTTTTTTTGTGTGTGTGAAAAATGCTAATTTGACTTATTTATTTCAAGGATAACCACAATGTTTATTTTTTTTTTTAAAAATTCACTCAAATTTATTCTAATTTAAATATGTGAAAAATAATGGCTAGGTATACAAGAGGCCCATGGGCTCATCACTAACCTGAGTGGCTGGCCCTGCTCTCTTCTTCAGATTCCTCCTTGTAATATCGATCTATTTTGGTCCCATCCTCCATGGGGGTCATGAATTGAACAATTTAGAATATACAGTACCCTAGGATGCTTTCACACCACACCCTAGCTGCTTGGTATGTATTAAAACAATCATTGTACTCATAAGCTATGTATATTAATATACCGACCCCTCAGCCAACGTGTCAATAATTTTGGACCGACCCGTCAACCTTCACGGGTCAAGGTGTCATTGGGCCGAGATGTCTGTCTTCCATTATACCTTAGCATAAGCTCCAAGTGATTCTCTCTTACAACTGAGTGACATGCAAAATTTAATAATGAATGAAGAATTTAATAATTTTTCAGCCAGTCACCTTCATCTTTCTGCAATGACCTTTGGTCAATGTCAGGACACATTAACAATCTCTGTACTACTATATAGTAAACATAATGATTGATCGAGCTTTAATTAATTCAGAGTTTCTCCATAAATAAGATATAGCCCGGAGAAGTTTGCAGGGACAGACATGCAGGTGGAGGGAAAGACATGCAAGCAGACAAGCAGTGATTTATACTCGCCTATAAGTCAGTTGCTTTTTTTTATCGTTATTTTGATTCGCATGAAAATTTCAAGTAAATCCACTAAAGTTTTAACCTGGTATTAATTAATATTTTTCGAAATGACACCAACATGAGTGTCTATGATCTCTTCATTACAGTCAAGGTCTGAAAAAGAACTGCACACTTCAGAATTCTGTATCCTTTACCAAGCATTGTGAGTTTGTTTCAGGGCAGGTAATTCTCATGTCATATTTGCCTCTTCTGTGCTAAGTATTTTTCCTATTATAGAGCTAGTACCCAGAAATGTAGTGGAACAGAGAGGTATACATGGTAAACATGGGGATTTCTTTGTAAAATATTACCTCATATTCCTCCACCCTTTAAGAAACAACATCATGATAAACAAAGAGAAAACAAATACATGTAGTAAAAACAAAGCTTTATTTTGGGGGTGATAGTCATCAAACAATCCATTTTCAAATATGAAATTACACATGTATTTTGAATCATCACGTTATACATCTACAAGTATAAAATGTTGCAAAGTGGGCTAACTTTAGTTAATTTCAGTTTAAATTTCTTGATACTGGTAACTTGCTTAAGGTAAGTCTAAAATGAACATCATCAAATAATTCTGATTCAATGAGTAATAGTGTATGGAGTTCAATAAGAATTAATTTATCAACATTATTTTTATCACATGTAGAATCATCATTGTTTGTGGGCTAATCAATGTTCCTGGATTTTGTGGTCACCCTACCCAATAATTTACATTTCCACACATGATTATTTCATCAATGTATCGATTTATTGGACCTTCTGTATACAGGAATTACCCACAAAATTGTCCCCAAGAACCAATAAAACTTTGCTTAATAATCAACAAACATTGATGCCCAAGACTTAAAATGTAGTGTATTCCAAGATAATTTCTGAATTATGAGAATTCACAGTTCAGGTGGCAGTTATTACTATAGAATTTACAAGCATAATAACAGTACTCACAATAAAATAAAGCATTAACAATGAATGTTCATTAAAAATGTGCTAAAGGGAGGTAACTCATTGTTTTTGTTAAAAGAACTATTCTAGACAAATAATCAAATATACGTACCAAACCAAATCAAGGTACTAAAATATCTCTAAGAATGAAAGCTGTTACTATTTCACATAATATATCACATAAATTATAATACTTGCTCAGAACTATGTTAAATAATTATTGATGATGTCAGTTCCTTAAAGAAAATTTTAACAAAAAATATACTTTTTGCTTCTGGGCATGTATAATTTGGTCAGATATTGTTTTTTTTGCCACTGAATAGATATTTATTGTTTCTTTATAGTTGTATCCATATTTTATCTTCTAGATGTCAATATTTAAAAGCTTGGTTAGAATCTGGCAATGGTGATGCATCATGTTCATCTGCAATCTGTTGATTAAAAAAAATTCAGTTATTCACATGCCACATGACCCATAAAAATTGAAATCAAGAAAGCTTCTAAAAATCAAAATTATTGGATCTGATTAGAGTTATGAATTGAATCAGATTGAGACAAACAGCAAGTCAAGTTTTTATTCTACAAACATGACCATGCACTGTTTGTCAAACAATTAAGAGAATTTGGTTACACAGTATGATTCATTTTATACAACAAAACATTTGGCTCAGGTGAGCTAATAACAGTTTTAAGCTGATTTAATCAAGACAGAGAATCTATATAGAGCTGAATCACCTCCACCATCTTTGTCTGATCAATGTTCATGGACCACAGACTCTCTGGACACACTCTAAACCTGTGTTCTGGAAGCTTCAGTTCATGTGTCTCATAAGCCAAACACATCTAAAAAAGAAATCATTTCATATGATAACAAGTATCAGTAACTGTTTCTTAGTTCTTTTTTTTTACCTTTAAGGCAGGATTTGCATGACAACTATATACATTTACTGGAGAAAATGCGTTCCCATTTAATATTCACCCTGCATGCAGTATTTCATCAAAGATTTTTTTCATCATAAACCCCAGTAGTTATTTTAAATTTTGATGTGATTTAAGGGCTCACTACAGGTGCACTTTCCTTGGCCCTGGTGTTCTTTAGGAGAGCATTTTTTCCCATCTGAGCCAAAGAATCAAAATGGAAAATTTTATCCATTGTCTAAGATTGCTGGCATCACCATCATCATCATTGTAAACTTTTTATTATCATCTTCTATAAAACCAAAGACCTAATTTCAATCAAACTCTGGTGAAGAGAATCAATTCAACTTTATTCAAATTAAAGGTCCTAACCTCTTTCATGGAGAAATTATAGTTATGCATTAGTGAAAATAAAATGGATTCATTTAAAATTTTCTTTTAAGAAACCATTGAGGCAGAAAAGATAAAACATATGTGAAGGCATCCTAACATAGTGGTTGGAATTGGTTCTGTGATTCCAGAGAAGAAGTTGAAATAGTTAACATGTTTATCCATGTTTAAAGTATATAAAGTGCTTCATGTCACCTTAGTGTTCAGGTTAGCCTTGTGGCCCATGAGCCTAAAGCAAAAGTCTAATTCCCTTTGTTAAAGGTCAACTTTTCTGCAAAATCCAGCCAGTAACATCTTATATCTTAACATTCTCTTTTGCATTGTCCTTTATTGTACAATCAGACAAAATAGCAAAATAACAGAATGACAAGAGTACCCTCCCTTTATACAGATACATACCCGTTGTGCACATTGTTTGTACTGATGATCCATCATTCCTAACGTGGTCCCCATACCTGGACACAGCACACTGAAAATCTTGTCATCAGGGTTCTTCTTATTGTGTTTCTGTACTATAAATAGTTCAAACATCTTTTTTTTTAATAAAATACCTAATCTTAAAATATTAATAAGGACTACCTGGTATTCAATAAAATGTTCTGTACAGATAGTTAGCATTTGGTAAATCAGATATATGAGGGTTGTTCAAAAATTTCGTGGATGCTGTCAATCTTCATTATATTACTCACTAGAAATTTGAAATAAGCACAATATAATATGCAAAAATATTTGTTTTGTTGATGTGTGAAGTTTCATTCCATTCGATTTCACAGAAATCAATTTATTTAATTTTAAATTCAACATGTTTTGTACCCATGGAGCACACTTAACGGCAATGTAACGTCAAAACTTAGCGTCAAGAATGTCTTAAAAAAAAAAACAAACTATCCTTATACATTTCACACAGTGTTATCCAATTTCCACTCATTAAAAACTTTTTTCTAATAATTGACATTTATTTTTTAACAATTGTTCTCGATGTATAATTTTCTTGTTGAGGTTTTAATTTCTTTCATTACTTAACTCAGCATTCACAGGATAAGCAATTCTGAAGCGCCTATGTTTTTCCCTGACGTTCCAACTTTTTAAAGTTTTTGTTCAGATTTTTACAGTGAAACGGTTTCTTCACAGATTGTCCTCATCCGATACAGAGTCTTTGTCACTCAAATACTGCCTGTACTATCTGTTCACATATGCACAACTCGCTTGTGACATATTATTTTTATTCCTCCAGCATTTTAAGAGTTTATTCAAGATTTTTCCTGAGTAAAACACAAAATTGCATCATTATCTGCTGCTCCGTGACGTTCTAAAACATCGTTTTTGTAATTTTCAACACGATCTACCTATCTTCTCAAGTTGATTTCTTTTCAACAAAGCAAAATATCAAGCCATAATTTGGAATACAAATCGATGTGACAATTCTTAATTTGAATTTCTTAAGGTTGCTTTTTGTTTTTGTTCCATTTTCACTGAGAATATGACTACAGACATTATTTAGTGTATTGTTTGTAACTTACTAAATTTTGACCTGCTCTGCGACCCGATTTTTGCATTTTTTAAATCTTAGATAAGATTTGAATAAATCATGATATTTAATAAAAATTCATACAAATCATTTGAATTTATTGTTAAATTATTCATACCAAATTTGGATAACATATGACATCAAATAAAAAAGATATGACAGAAATCCACAAACTTAGTTTTCAAACAACCCTCATATATGGTATCCAATGTACAATTACATATTATATACATAGTTTTATCAGTCAAAATTAATATTTAGATAAATTTCCTATCACTTGACATAGGGTTAAGTAAAATTACTAATAAGATTTACCTGCTAAAATGACAGCTCTAAATGCCAAATACGCATTCACTGTTTTTTCTACACACTGGGACACCCTCATGGCTGGGGCTGAAATCAGGTACTTGATGGGGATTTCCTCATTACACCCCTTTAGATCCTCCTCTTTAGGGGGCACCTGCTCATCATAGGCTGGAATAATTACAGCTTGCCCCTGAAATCAAGACATAACGGTAAGTCTTCTATTAACAAGAATAACAAATAATAGTTAAAGCTGAACACAACTCATAAATAGGCATACGCCATTTTCAATATTTCTGTCTATGATACATCAACACCAGGGGATATTCTTCAGATTCATCACACCTGACTGCTTTATTGTCACTGGTATCGGCATGGAATGGCGACCCGTGTTCGTGCTGGTAATCTTGCATTTCCTTTGTTTACATTTTATTGCAGTTATGAGTGCATGTATCTGTGTTTGTTTGTATGCTGCACTGACCTGTGCAACTATAATTGTAAGTTTCTTTGGTATCTTACTTTCCCGCATTAGATGAAGTATACATTATTATTGTGACATTGTCGCTACCAAGTATTGTATAGCATACGTCCGTCTACACAGTCTACTGATTACACTGAGACATGACAAAGTCCTGCCCTTTATATAGGGGTCTGCAGGTATATAGCGATTCTCCGAACAAAAATGGCGGACACATTCCTTTTACGAATCGTGTCCAGCTTTATCATAATACAAAGAATAATCTCCTCCTCACAATATAAGTGTAGTGTAGCTACAGAGCTCTACGAAGAGATTCCATTTTTAACTGAATGCTAGCCTGAAGCATCTTGAACAAGTATTTTGCCTAGGAGCTAGACTTTCTGCTATGATCTTGAATGCAGCACTGGTAAGACAACCTCAACCTTTTGACTTCAAAGCAATATTCCTTTAGTCATAGGGAGTTATGATATTTTAAAAATAAAGTGTATGCAAAATCTAAAAAAAAATTTAACGTATCAATGAAAAGCCTTTCATGAAATATACTGCAGTATTAATTTTTGACCTCTACCTTATTACCTCAAAACCTCCACACAAGTTTTCTTAAGGGTTTTATTGCTAAAACACAAAAACTTTTTGAGGTATCATATGGAAACCATAGTGTAACAGACAGACAGTCTAAATCCTTAATCCTATATTTTAGTGAAAGTAGTGAACAAAAACCAATTGTACGAAAGTGAAACAATGACTACCTGCATTTTCAATTGCTTAAAATGATAATTCATGATTTACCATACCCAGTTAAAGTTTTTAAAGTTATTTGATTTTAGTGGATAAAATAAAACAAGATGTGTTTGTGAAACACTTATGCCCCTGTATGGCAGCTTATGCCAAGGATTGAAGTTTCTCATATGCAAGTCAAACTCCAAAGGTCAAGGTCAAAAGATCAAAATTGTTAGTATCCAAAGAAAGGTCTTGTCACAAAGAATACAGGAATCTGTATGAAAGCCCTAAATGCTAAATGTTCAAAAGTTATGGCCAAGTTTAAAGTTTTCTAAAAGTGAGTCTGAAAAAAAACCTCAAAGGTCAAGGTCAAAAATATTTATAACCTGGTTCTCATCAAAAGGTCTTGTCACAATGAATGCAAATGTAGAGTCTAAAAGCCCTAGCACCTACTGTTCAAAAGTTTTGGCCAAGGTTAAAGTGTCGTAATCTTAAAGTGTATCAAACTCCAAAGTCAATGTCAGAAGGTCAAATTTGGTGGTACCCAAAGAAAGGTCTTGTCACAAGAAATACACCTGTGAAATATGAAAGCTGTAGCCCCATCCAATCAAAAGTTAAGGGCAAGGTTAGAGTTTATGTGGAAAAACATGCAGACAAATGGATGGATGGGGGAACAAGAGGCCCAGGGGCCACAGCGCTCACCTGAGCACATCAGGCTTGAATTTACTCCACCCCCCCTCCAGGCGTTCATCATTTGAACAAACTAGAATCTACACTACCTGAGGATGATTCCATATAAATATCACAAATCATAGCTCTGAAGTACTTGAAAAGAAGATTTTAAAAGGTTTCCCTATATATCCCTATGTAAAACTTGGGTCGGCCATTTTGGCCCCACCTTTGCCCCGGGGGGTCACGATTTGAACAAACTTAAATCTGCTCTACCTGAGGATGATTCCACATGAGTTTCATCTTTCCTGGCCCAGTGGTTCTGGAGAAAAAGATTTTTAAAGATTTTTCCTATATATTCCTATGTAAAACTTGGGTCAGCCATTTTGGCCCCACCCTAGCCCCGGGGGTCATGATTTGAACAAACTTGAATCCACACTACCTGAGGATGCTTCCACATGAGTTTCATCTTTCCTGGTCCAGTGGTTCTGAAGAAAAATATTTTTTTAAAGATTTTTCCTATATATTCCTATGTAAAACTAGGGTCGGCCATTTTGGCCCCACCTTTGCCCCGGGGGGTCATGATTTGAACAAACTTAAATCTGCTCTACCTGAGGATGATTCCACATGAGTTTCATCTTTCCTGGCCCAGTGGTTCTGGAGAAAAAGATTTTTAAAGATTTTTCCTATATATTCCTATGTAAAACTTGGGTCGGCCATTTTGGCCCCACCCTAGCCCCGGGGGTCATGATTTGAACAAACTTGAATCCACACTACCTGAGGATGCTTCCACATGAGTTTCATCTTTCCTGGCCCAGTGGTACTGGAGAAGAAGATTTTTAAAGATTTTTCCTATGTATTCCTATGTAAAACTTGGGTCGGCCATTTTGGCCCCACCCTTGCCCCGGGGGTCATGATTTGAACAAACTTGAATTTACACTACCTGAGGATGCTTCCACATGAGTTTCATCTTTCCTGGCCCAGCGGTTCTGGAGAAGAAGATTTTTTAAAAATGCCATAAATTTTTCACAAATTCATAATTATCTCCCCTTGGAAGGGGGCGTGGCCCTTCATTTGAACAAACTTGATTCCCCTTCACCCAAGGATACTTTGTGCCAAGTTTGGTTGAAATTGGCCCAGTGGTTCTTGAGAAGAAGATGAAAATGTGAAAAGTTTACGCCGACGCCGACGACGCTGACAACGACGACGACAGACAACGGACAAATTTTGATCAGAAAAGCTCACTTGAGCCTTCGGCTCAGGTGAGCTAAAAACTTTATATGGTACTCCTAAATATTCGATTACGGGGGCATAAAATGATACTAGCAATTTTGATAATTTCATATACATGTATGTACAGTAACTACAGTCCTTTTCAAAACTGAAGGCAAACAATTCACAACTAGGAATGGATTCAGTCCAGCTTGGTGATTCAAACATTTTGTATTTAAACTACATATTATGATTATGAACAGTGACACTGTCAGTACCAAGTACAGGGTGTTTCAGAAAACATGCAACCATTTTGATTGATTAGATTTTACTGGTGTTTCGATCATTACCATGCACCAATATATCTAATTAAAAGTCACAACTTCAAGATTTATTCTTATTAAAATAAAGTTAATACAGCAAATAGATAGTGAATTACAAAAGAAAAAAGAAACTTGTAAAATTTCACTTAGTTAAAAAAATATGCGCTAAATGGCGTCATTTTTGCTGAAAGAATAAAATCTATCCGATGGAAGAAAGTTCTCATTCTATTACAAAGAGTCTATTGGAAATGAATTAGGTTTCATTTTTCAAACTATTTTTGGGTTCTTTTCTCTCTTCTTTTTTTTTTTTTTTTTTTTTTTTTTTTGGGGGGGGGGGGGGGAGTGGGGTGGGGTGGGGGTGGGGGGGTAAACACTTTGACCATTAAATATCCCCACAGGTAAAACTCAAGGGGTGTTAGGTCAGGTGAGTGTGGAGCCCAGTTTAATGGATTTGAAAGAGTTGAATTGTCCTGCTAACATTTGTTCTACCAAGTCCAAGGTTTAAGATTCAAAACGTATTTCAGCATCTGATCTACACTTTACTCACTCAATTTGTTCACAAACTCAGTTATTTTTCAAAAGGATTTCATGTGAGTCTCTGGAACAATGCCTCTTTAGTAACATTCAAAATGTTTTCAAGTGTTCTAATTTTTTTTTAATCTCTCCCCCCCCCCATTTTTCTTTGATCAAGTTTAACTATTCCATTAGCTACAAAATTGAACATATTTATACAACTTCCACTTTATATTGCTATAAGTAAGTTCTTTGCATTCTGTAAACCTTATTTTCATGCATTACTGTAATCAAATGAACTGGTGATATGCTCTGATTAAGCAGAATCGGAATTCCTGATGAATTCAACATTAAAAATGTTGAACTCGCTTTTTTCAGTGATGTCAAATATGACGTCATAATTAATTAAAATGGTAATAATTTTCTAAATTTTTTGATATTGATAAAAACTTTAGCCCTTTTAGCATAATTTTATATAACACTTTCATATGTTCCTGTTTGCATATCAATATGGTGGGGAAAGTAAATGGTTGCATGTTTTCTGAAACACCCTGTATGTTACATTGTGTTCACCACACTCTGATTTTAGATGTGAATGATAAAAATTGGTCAAACATTAAAGTGAAATGCATGTGGACATTAGAAGGAGAGAGAGTTCATTATAGATAGGTTGTGTCAAAAGCTTATATAGAATACCTGTTTACTATAGTATAAACAATAGACTTTGGAGTATGACAAGAGTTATCACCCTTGTCATAAGCCTTGCCCTCTGTCTCTTTTAAAACAGGAAACGTGTACACGACATAAAACTTATAAACTTACAACTAAAAGTTCACCATCATGCTCTTCTCGAATTACTTTTTGTAAGCGTTCCTGCCTGTGAATTACAACATACCAACTCATACAGAAAGATGTATAGAAAATATAAAATAAGCATGATTATATAATCTGGGTATGATATTTAAATGTATGTGATTTGTGTATTATGGATAATATATATGCCATACATACCCCCTCCCTCAATCCCCCAAGAACTTTTTATACTTTGGTGAGGGGTCTATTAACCACTGGATCCAGGGGAATAAGAGACTGGATTTTGTCTGACATTTTCCGTAGTGAGTCCTTAATATAATTCTGTTAGTTCTAGATCTGTCTCTTTCTTTCTCTTTATATGTTTCTAAAGGCATGTGCATTTTTGTTTAACATTGGTATTTTTTTCTGAATACAGTGTTTTTGTTTATAGGAAAAAAATGTTACCCCCAGTAATTTATGACTTACATTTGCCATCCAAAGTGCCTGGAGTACACCATGTCAATTCCTATGTCCATAAAACCAAAACTATTTGTTGAGGACACCTCAAATAAATAAGAGTAGTATTGTCAATAACTATGTATTTCAATTTGTCACTGATACCATTAAATGAAAAAAATTCTTAATTTAAACTAATTTTTCAATAATTCAAAGCTGCTGCTTAAATGTGAACAGCTACTATTAGAGAATGCAGAAGAAATATAAAAATATACTCTTACTAAGGCATGGGCAGCAGGGGCCTCATTAAAAATATCACCACAGGAAATCTGTTACCAAAAAAAAAAAAAAAGATAAAATTTGATAATACCAAAGCAATTTTAATGCTCAAAAATCAAAGTGTAGAGACCCATGGGCCAAATCGCTCACCTGAGCAACTTTGGCTATTCTAGCTGATCTTAAACAGATCCTCCCAACTGGAATATAAACTGTGACCCCCAGGGGTCATGATTTGGAAAATTTTTGTCTTTTCTTGATTTTCCCCCCTTGGAAGGGGACTTGGTCCTTCATTTTAATAATTCAAATTCCCCTTCACCCATGGATGCTGTTACAGCAAATTTAACATTGTACGAAACCTTTTTTCCGGATTTAGTTTGAGTGTTAGATTTTTCCGGATTTAGTTCCAATATTATAATTTTCGCGGGAGCACGAGATTTTTACAACTGTAGAAATTGTTTACCAGTGTTTACTAGTCACTGTGCTGATTTATCATGTTTGTTTCAACTTTTCCATGAGAGAAAACTTCTAAGTTGTAAATCACATCACATCATATGTCATACCATCTTACATCATGTTCCTGTCACTGGAACTAAATAAAGGATGTGCATTTACAAAGGGAGTTAACTTCTCTATGAACTTACTTGATGATAGTCAGTACAGATGCTTTGTATCAAAGTTTGAAATTGGCCCAGTGATTCTAATGAGAAGAAAATGAAAATGTGAAAAGTTTACAGACTGGCGGACAGACAGACAGACAACAGACATTCAGTTGATCAGAAAAGCTCACTTGAGCTTTCACCTCAGGTGAGCTAAAAAAATTTAAAATTATGTTATAACAATATAATCTTGATGAAAATTTACATAATATTGTTACTGTACCCTACATGTATCTACATGTATATATATGTATGTAAAGGTAGATTCCATCGTATATAAAGGGCCCAGTCCAAGGGGTTCCTATCGACTGAACATTGGCCAAGTGGGCTCCAGTGGCCGGCCGGAACAGATAAATCATTTTCATGTGACCCAATAAATTACAATTACAGAAGACAAAGTTTGACTTACTTGAACATTTTTATAGGCGTCAGGAAACACAGACTTCCATGCGTTCACCATTCCTTGCTCTATGTCCCTCAGTATATAGTCAACCTTTGTGTGGCATCCTGCTGCTGCAACGTCTACTTTCACTTTGTCCCCCTCCAACCTCCTACAGGGAACCTGTAACTGTTGAACACATTTTACATTTCCGCAATTCAGAGTCAGAAAATATACTACACAAACAACCGACTCGGCTCATAATTTAATTTATATCTATGCAGTTGTCATTAGTTACTGCAAAAATAATTTTAAAACTTCAATCTACATCAGTACATGCGATAATTCTTACTGAATTCCAGTCTGTAAAATCGAGACTAAAACGTTTCATGTGAATTCTGTCGTGTTGAAACCCCTGCCTGTTTCTAATATCTCACAGTCAGCAATATAGTTCGGGAGATTAAAGAATTATTATGCGATAAATATTTTTACAAAAGCTAGCTTTGGATTAAAAGAGGTTGACCTTCACTTTTTTTTAAAGGCTAAATTACGGTAAGGTATACGTGTCATAAAATAGAAACAAGAACGATTTGTGAAACTAAATGTTATCCGTTATTCGTAAGACCAGAGGCATATTTACTAATTTTTACGAACATTCGACATAATTCAAGTGATTTTCAAAGTCTGAAGCAGTGATTTTCTTAATCAACTTTTCCATTTTCATCTGCTATAAGAAAGTGGCACGAAAAGGCTGTCGTATTATTTGTATCAAAAGTGAAAGGAGAAAAATGGGTCTCAACATCCTATGGAGAAATCCACATGTAATTATGTAATTTTACTTACAATTCTGATTTACATGTTTATTTTGAAGAAATGTGTCTATATAGACTTACATTATAATGTTAATTGCTGTGTTTGCACTGATCTTACTTTAAAAATGAAAAGGGTGTGTGTCCGCTAGCACCAATCAGATGAAGAATCTGTTGAGCAGGTGCTCTTCGACCTATCACCTCGTATGAGTACTATTTCTACCATGTAAATTAGTGTAGCTAGTGTCTCTATTGTTTTTGTAACCCAACTTTTTAAACAATGTATATGACAGTATTATAACAGTTTTCAAGGTCAAAATTTGCAGAGAACTGGAGATATTACTTGTCTGAAAACATCTTGTTTATATCTCAGATATTTGTGCAGTAATTAAGTTATTTATTATGTAACAGGAAAGTTAAAATGTATGGCTGGACTGGGAATTGAACCCGGGACCCCTGCATCACTAGTCAGGTGCTCTTATTTAATTGACTAAGCTATCCAGGCCGATATCCGTAGGGATTTTCCACTCACTTTTGGGAATTGGGCCCAGGCCCTTCGAATTGGGAATTTTACGACAATTTATCACTTCTTGGGAAATTTTATTGTATGATGTTTTTCAAGAAATAAATACTTAAGATGAATAAAAATTGATCTTTTACTTAGTTATTCAGAACTATGAATCAGAGAATTGATCATTATAATAAAGTTTTACCCAAGATTCTTCAAAATTTTGTTCATTTCATTCAAATTTCCAAACTTAAACATGTTTGTATTTTGTGAATTATGTTCAGGTTACCTTCTTGAGTTCTTTTTTTAGAAAATTGAACATAGGCAGTTCATTTTTGGGAAAAATGGAGTGGTTTTGCAATTGGGAATGGGGCCCATATTCGGCCCTACACGGGGTAGTGGAAAATCCTTGTAATTCCATGACCCAATTAAACCATTACAATTATACTGAAGGAAGACAAACTAGTGTGGAATTCTAAATTTTAGAATAATAAAACCTTTAAGTTGTATTTCAGGTCAAGAAGATTGGAGTATTATGTAGACATTTCAGCAAAGTTAGTGTTCTTCATGTAAGTATAACTTTTTAAAACCTGAAATTTATGTGTTGGGACTATTAATTCTTTAATAATTGTTTCATCTTTTTCAAATATTAATTAAATTTTAAAAATAAGCCTTATGTATTAAAATTGGACAGAGATTTGTATGATTCTCATAACCCACACCCTAAAATGTTGTACTTGTGAAATCAGAACGTTACACTTACTATGTAATTCGTAATTAACAGGAGGTGGTTATTGCCAGTGCTGTGAGGACTCCGATTGGTTCGTTTCAGAGTTCTCTGTCGCAGCTAAAGGCCCCTCAGTTAGGTTCTGTCGCTATAGAGGAGGCCATCAACAGAGCAGGTAATAGGGGTGTTAAAACTTGTCCTACTTGTCTAGGACCTCCCTCCCTCTCCCTGTCTGTCTGTCTGTCTCTCCCTCTCTGTCTGTCTGTCTGTCTGTCTGTCTGTCTGTCTGTCTGTCTGTCTGTCTGTCTGTCTGTCTGTCTGTCTGTCTGTCTGTCTGTCTGTCTGTCTGTCTGTCTGTCTGTCTGTCTGTCTGTCTGTCTGTCTGTCTGTCTGTCTGTCTGTCTCTCTCTGTCTGTCTGTCTGTCTCTCTGTCTGTCTGTCTGTCTGTCTCTCCCTCTCTGTCTGTCTGTCTGTCTCTGTCTGTCTGTCTGTCTGTCTGTCTGTCTGTCTCTCTCTCTGTCTGTCTGTCTAGCTGTCTGTCTGTCTCCCTCTCTCTCTCTGTCTGTCTCTCCCTCTCTCTGTCTGTCTGTCTGTCTCTCTCTCTCTCTCAATCTGTCTGTCTGTCTGTCTGTCTCTCTCTCAGTTACTGACTTTGGCAAAGTATGACCTGGCACTATCTTTTATATAAAAGTTATTGAAGGAACTCTGACCACTTCAAATCATCTTTACAAGTTCCAGGGTGATCTAGTCTGTCTTGAGTTCTGGACTACTAAGAAACTAAGTTAACAAACAAAATGTTTAAATATCTGTCACTATAGCATTATAACAAGATTTCTTTTAACATTTCTTTCCTGTGTTATAGGTATTAAGAAAGAGGATGTGGATGAAGTATACATGGGAAATGTTTGTACAGCTATGGAGGGACAGGCGCCTTGTAGACAGGCCACACTGGGAGCAGGTAATGATCGTGTCAAATTTATACAGGTCTTACAATTTACACATAATCTTGAAATCACATTCCTAAAAATCAAAGACATCTTTTTGTCTACTTAGCTCTAAACTGCAAATTCTATATTTAAGAATTTTGTTGTAAGCTACTGAGAAAATAGTTATAAACCTTTTTGATTACAATGTCTTGTTGTTCTGTAGGCCTCCCTCTGTCTGTGCCCACTTCATCTGTGAACAAGGTGTGTGCCTCAGGGATGAAGTCCATCATGTTAGCAGCCCAGAACCTCATGTGTGGACATCAGGTCAGTGTATTTATATTTTCTGACTATTGTAAACCAACTTTCATTTGCGTGCGAGAAATGGTTATAAGTTCCGCAAACAACTGTAAATCACGAATATTAATTGCTATGAACCAATAATTTTGTTTAGATGTTTCCTCAGTCGCGAAAATTAGTTGTTGCGGATTGGTTTCAAATAGAAGAATTGCGAATAAAAGATGATGCGAATAATAGTTGGTTTACAGTACTCCCTGTCATTTGAAAGAAGCAGGAACAATTTAATTACAGAAGATGAACTTGAGAAAAAAATGACCCTATGAACAACTGTTCATAAAATTAAATAGCAAATTGAAACTTTCGCTTTATGAGGAATACTTTTTCTAGTTTCAAAACTTGTCTGACTTCTCATTGTGTTTTCTCAGGTTCTATCAATTAACATTTAGGGACAGTTAAAATTGTCTAGACTTTCAGTGTCCCTTGATCATTAGATGAGTTACATGTTAAACACCTGTTGAACACACCTGTTAATTATTTTACAGGAAGTGATGGTGGCAGGAGGGATGGAGAGTATGTCTAATGTCCCCTACTACATGGCAAGAGGGGCCACACCTTACGGCAAAGTAGAGCTGAAAGTAAGATACTCAAAGGAAGACTCGCATAGACAGTGTGTAAAATGATGTTTATGACATATAAATGTTTCAAAAGTTACAATTTCATTAGTTTACATAGCTGTACATTTGTATTAAACATGTATATTTTTTTTTAGAATATTTTGAAGTAAAACTATCTCTCTTATTAACAGGATGGCATTGTCTTTGATGGGTTGACAGATGCTTATGATCATTGTCACATGGTAGGTTTTCTTCCATGTGCATTTACAAAAATAATAACCTTCAATACTATTGATGCTTTGTTGATCATATTTGAAGCAAATTACTTTTCAAAAGTTTATGTTGAATACTGAGAGTATTATGAGAGTAAGTATAGCATTTTTTATGCATGCTGTTTACAATTACAAATTAATAACTGATGAACATAAAAACCAGTATGTGTTACTTTCTAGGGTAACTGTGCAGAGAACACAGCTTCTAAATATAGCATCTCCAGACAGGAACAGGATGAGTATGCTATCCGTAGTTATAAACTGAGTCAGGCCGCCGCTCAGGAGGGGGTATTCCAGCGGGAAATCACGCCTGTAGAGATACCCCAGAAGAAAGGTCTACCCAGTAACGGGTTTATCACATCTTTAATATCTATTCATGATTTGACAATAAAACATAATATTAAATATACATACAAAACTGAAGAATTTCTGAATATTTCTGAGCTCTCTTTGTATGAAAAAGACATTCTTTGCTTTGAATGCCTTTTACTAGATACAAAAGTTCAAAAAGGTATACCTTAATTATTTTCCCTTTTCAGGAGATCCAAAGGTGGTGACTGAAGATGAAGAGTACAAAAAGGTTAACTTTGACAAATTTGCGTCTTTGAGAGCAGTATTCCAAAAAGATGGTATGTTTTCAACTAAAATAAACCTTTACTTTGCCACAATTGTAGGCAGATTTCAGTCTTTTAATTGTGTACGTGTTTCGAGGGGGAATAACTCTGTCATTTTGCTTTTAAGGAGGCTGGGGGGTCAACAAATTAACAAAAAATTAACCACCAGATATAACTTAAATTTTTAGATATGATATCTTTAGCTGTCAACTATCATTTGACAAAGAAAAATTTCATACATATTAGTTTTAAAGTTTCATTTTTGTTTATTTTTATATGGAGCTCTTCTTCTAAAGGAGATAAAAATAGGTTAAAAATGGCCACGACCACCCAGCCTCTTTAGTGTACAATGTACTTATATTATAAAAGGTCAGAATAAAATGTTAAGAAGAAATTCACAATCAGTGAATGAATTCATAAATTCAAAAGAAGTCTACATGAAATGTTACAAATAAATTCTCAATGAGATAATCTGTTTGTTCTTTGTATAACAGGCACAGTTACTGCTGCCAATGCCAGCACACTAAATGACGGAGCCTGTGCCCTGGTCCTTATGACTGCTACAGCAGCTAACAGGCTGGGGGTCACTCCTCTAGCCAGGATACTGGGTAAGACAAGATAAATTGGAGACAAGGTGGACGGTAAAAAAAGTATCAAAATAACTTGTTATGTTAAGGCTTTCTTCATACAGAAAAGAGATAATAGTCAGCTTCTCTGATTCATAATGACACAATCCAGGTACAGTAATGATATACATGTAAGTTGCATTTAACAACAATGAAAAAGTCTTCAAATTGATAAAGCTCACTCGAAATTCAATTTAAAGGCTGATCTAACATTAATATTTCACAGGTTTTGCTGATGCAGCCAGACATCCAATAGATTTTCCAACTGCTCCAGCACTAGCCATTCCTAAGGTATGCCAAAACTTGAGGGCGCACCTTTAAAAGTCAAAGAAAACCATGCAGATTCATAATTTTACATTCTACAGAAAGATTGGTTCTCTCTTTAATCGTACAAACTACAATATGATTGGTTCCCTCTTTAAGATTGGTTCTCTCTTTAATCGTACAAACTACAATATGATTGGTTCCCTCTTTAACTGTACATTCTACATTATGATTGGTTCCTTCTTTTGTTGTACATACTACAATATGATTGGTTCCCTCTTTTATTATACAATATCATTGGTTCCCTCTTTATTGTACATTCTACAATATGATTGGTTCCCTCAGTCTGTTATTGTACATACTATAATACCATTGGTTCCCTCTTCAGGTGCTGGAGATGACAGGTGTGAAGAAGGAGGATATAGATATGTGGGAGATCAATGAGGCCTTCAGTGTAGTTGTATTGGCTAATGTTAAAGATCTGGACATTGACATGAACAAGGTCAACATCCACGGAGGCGCGGTCAGCATCGGTCATCCCATCGGGTAAGTCAGTTCATCATCATTAAAGATAGAAAATATTAGCAAATTAGAAGAAGAAAATTCAGTTTTGAGTTTATCCTGTTTGAGGCAGTTACTGTAGTCTTCATAGATACATTTGTAAGCCAATGTACATATGAAATTCTTAACGACGTTCGAACCTGATATTTAAAGTCTTAAACTTTTTTTGCCAAGTATATTTTTAGTTTCTACGTACATATCTTAATTAAAATTCAAATCAAAAAATGGGGGTAAATGTGCTTCTTTTGGCGCTACAGTACATTAAATATGACCTTATTGCACTGAAATATGTGTCTTAGTTAAAAATTAATTTTTTGACGTTTTCCCTCCAATATTTTTATCCAATTATAGCATGAAACAAAATGAACTCTTAGTTTGTTTTAAAAAAGACACTTAAAGATTGTGACTAAGAAAAAGTTTAAAATTTCTTTGCATAATCAATTATTTGACCTTTCTGCACTAATAAAAAGTGATTTTTCTGGCATTGAATTAACAAGAAAATTATTTTAAAGTCTTAAACTTTTTCTCATTTGAAGCAAATAGGTCAAATTTATCTTGAATATTTAGAAAAGAACATCAAAAATGGGGGTATATGATGTAAATTTTCAGATATTACTAAAAAAGTGTCAATTTTACGTTAAAATTGGCTCAATTTTTTCCTGGATTTTCAGAATATATTTACTATATTTGTCACACTTTGTTGATAGAATTCATAAGTAATAATTGAATAGATATTTCAGAACCAGCATAATAACACATTTCACTGCAAAAAACAGCTCTGTGTGCAACCAGGATGGAAAAATAGGAATCGAAAATTAACAGTACTGTTATAGTTCAAAATGGAAAAACTGATCATTTTCGTCTAAAAAACCTTCCGCCATGAAATATAGTTCCTAGCTTAATTCTACTTGAATGGAATTTAATCGCGGTTTTTTCCATTGAATATAGTTAAATTTGCACTGTAGAATTCAGATTTAATGTAAGAACTTATAAATGATGCAGAATTTTAGAAATAAAGGACCTGACCAAAATACTCTCAAAATCTCAGGATTGAACGTCCTTAAGAGACAGTTTGATGTACAATTCATAAAGCAGCAAAGTTACTGATCTTAAGAAACGAATACAGTGAAACTTGTCTCTCTGGATGTTTTGTATTCCAGGATCTTTCCTAATGCAAACTTTGAGTCCCAAGTTGTTATTTCAAATGTTTTAAATGTTGTCACATCTGGAAAGCTCTTTGAATCAAGTTATGTTCCGAATAGACAAGTTTTACAGTATAGAATATGTTAATCAAATAATGTGTTCTATATTAGGATGTCAGGAGCCCGAATCACTGGTCACATGGTCCATAGTCTGAAACCCGGCCAGAAGGGGATGGCAGGGATCTGTAATGGAGGGGGAGGGGCATCGGCCATACTCATAGAGAGACTGTAAAATAAACCAACGAAGGGCATCGATATAAAGACTGTGATATCTATAGCAGCTTCTGATTCTCTGGTGTCTGAACAAAGTGGCATCACGAGATTACGATTTTCATGGTACATGTACTGTCATTTTCCTGACACGAGGAAGTGTGAAATATTTTCTTAGAACTTTGATTAATAATAATGTTCATTAAAATCTTTATTTACATATCTCTGAGTATTACATGAAATTTAAGTCAGAATTGATTCCCATAATTTCTGTATGTATGAAATACATTTATACCAAATTTGTCTTTTATTCTTCCTTAAGATAGCCAGTTATGTACTAATGTATTATGTATTAGGAGGGGTGGGGGTGTGTTAGTTACTGTTAGTGCGAATATAGATGTCTTGTGTTGCAAGAATTATAAAGGCTCAATTTAAAGTAGAGTTTGTGCCAGGTAATTCAGATCATTTTTTTGTTTATAGCACAAAGATAAGAGTAAGCTACTAACCTCATGACAAAACAGTACTGTATTGTTATCAGTGTGTATGTTTGTTGAACATTAATTTTGAATGTGCTATTTAATAATACATGTACATATTACATGTACAGCATGATGGTGTTACTAATTTTTATTTGGAAACTTATTCATGCAGAATAGTTTGGTTTGAATTCAAATATTTTTATGGATTGATATTACTGTTATTTCTGTCGTTTAGATGGAGTGCATGTGAATTGTTAGGAAGATTGCACTGTGTCAGGGTAGATAACTCAGTACTGTATTTCGCTAAAGTGTGTACCTTTTAATTCCTGTCCCAGTGTGGAAATGAAGCACTAATCCAGAAGATCATTTGTACATTTATTTTCTCAAGTTTCAAAAATTCACATTTGACAATCAAGATAATTGACAAAAAGAACTAGTACACTATAATATTTTGGATCCCTTGGATTACATTGTGTACGATTTTTGTGGGTTTGTCTGAGCTTTTTCCTGGTGGCTAGTGTGAAGTATAAATGTTTTATACCATACTGTTGTGACTAAATGTATCATTAAATAGGGCATAAACTTGATTGATGATTTATTTTTCTTAATTAATGATAATTACAGTAAAACATGGTTATAGACAACATGCTTATAACAAATTGACACTTACAAGTAAGTGATTTTAATTGCCAGTAACTTCAAAATATAAATGGATATGACAAATTACAAAGCAAAAAAGTATGTCCTGGCACTTTTTTTAACAGCGTGTTTTAATACTGTATGGTTTTAAGTCTTACTGTATCACCCCTACTAATGTGTTTGGAACCTTTTATTTTTCGGTGTTCTGCAAATAATAAAACCCGATGAGTTCAGAGTAGCTCTGGCAGTGGCTCTGGTGAGAGTTAGCGAGACTTCAGCGAGATAGGGTAAATTATTCACGGAAACGAAGCTAGGAAGTGACTAGCACGTGGAGGCATGGTAAACAGAAAAGTTATGTTGCGTTTCAGTTTTCACCACCCTTATCAGCTGATAGTGTCTGTAGAAATGTACTTCAATCAATCGATCTCTTTTACATTCATTCAAACTTAAATAAGTATTCTCTTAGTATGATACAATTTTCTGCAGTCAATCACGAATTAAAATTTCTTTTTGGACAAATATTTTTGCATGGGAACCAGGACTATATTTTTGGCGTCAGATAAGCAAATGAGGCACCAGCATGATTTTAACTGACCAATCAGCTGAATGAGTATTGCATTGTGGGTTACTACGAATACTACAGTAATTTTACGCTTGAAAAAAAGGAAAATCTTATGGAAATGAAAAGCATTTTTAAAAATATTATTTTCATGTTCATAATGTGAAAAAATCCATTTGTTAAATAAACAGCGGAAGTCTAGGTTTCTGAAAGTCATACTGCAAAAGCGATTTGCGTCTGTATTAATTCCTTTGTTGTACTATCAGTGAATACAATTGCCAGGTGAATTCCCTGGCCGAACTCGTGATCACGAACGTAAACAAAGTTTTGTCCATTTAAATGCATAAGAGATGCTGCTCGTTTTCCTTACCCTTGAAGTGCTGGTGTTCTGAACTAGACACAAACTAGATTTTATTAATTAAACATTTTTTCCATTTAACAATGAATTAAAAACGCCCGTAACATCTTTCATAGTTTCTTATCTTTGTATTTTGTTCGTAAGAACATTTTTTTTTTTTTGCAGTCCATTAACATTAACATAGATTAACTACGTGTTCGAAGTAAAATGTTAACATGTAAACGTTGCTATTCATTCATTGGTCATTTGCTTGTGGTAAGATCCTCTGTGCACATTTATAACAATAGCCATATAAGGCAAACAAAGGTTTGTCAGTGTTGATGATAATGCACATTTTTTACCAGCGATTCAGTCACTAGTGAGCTCAAATTTTCGCCGAAAAGTATAAGATATATTGTTATTTTAACACCCCTTCCTTTAGCCACCCTTTTTCTGTTGAAAATCGTGAGAGTCTTTCAGAAAGGTCTATAAACATTTATTACAGGACATGTTTTCAAAAGAAACAGGCTATAGCAATATCATGTTTACTGTCAATTTTATTTATAAAACCGGTTCTACCCTATAACCTTTGAATAGATCAACCTAAACCATGTGTCTTGAATTTAAATCACAATAACATTAGTAGGGGTGTGTATGTAGGAAACCATGATTGCAAACGGCAGATTATCAAATATAATGCAAGTATCCTATGGCAGTCAAGTTTGCATTTTATAAAATTATAATTACTTGACACATGAGTTTGGAAAAATGAACTACAGAGTGTGAATTTGGTATATAATGTCTTCCATCCATCTGTCCCTCCATTGCACTGGCATTAAGTGCATTTTCAAAATAACTGTTCAAGATACAGAGTATAAATCAAACCTCAAACAGATACATGTACATATTCATGGGAGTTATTCAACTGTGTCAAAATTTTGTGACCTTGATTTGCAATATAACTTTGACCTCCAAATCAATTGTTTTGCATTAAGAGCATCTTTGTTCAACATATTATGTAAACAAGTACTGGTAATGTGATTTATATTTCTGAATGTTGGTAATTCCCCTTGGTAGCATTCATTGTTTTGGCTTCAGAGTGCAGAAGCCAAATTTTGTCAACAGCATTTACCTCTTTTCCTTGCATGATAAAAAAAGCATCATCAATGGTCCAAACACCGGTATAGTGCATGAGATAATCAAGCTAGTTGGAAGTGAAACAAACAACCATTGCCTCACCTTAACCTTGTCAATGATGCAGTTAGAAAAAGGCAAAATAAACACCCAATAAAGTATAACAATTTTTATTCCACTTTGAAGAGGATTTTTTCATGAGATTGGAATGTCCAGCATATAATAAAATTATGTTAACAGACATCACAGTTTAAAAATGGATTGTAAAAACATCAGGTTAAAAAAAGAAATTGTGCATTTCTCAAGTAAATATAGCAGGACTTAAATGTTAATTTAAAATGAAAAAAGAAAAGTTTAATAATTAAAATCTTGCACATAAACTTTATCCATCCTTTCACTTTTCAATAAAATTTATGTTTCACTATTATGATAGGTCTGATTAAAATTTCTTATATCAATTAATATTACATTAAAATAATTTGTATATTAAAGACAATACATGTACACACATTCTGATAAAGTGTAACCAGCACTTGATTTAAATTGGAAGTCAACCATTCACAGAAGCAAACAATGTCTGCATCCTATAATATATTTACATGTTTTCTGTACAAATTTTATGAACACAATTAAAATACAAAAAGAATTTTTTTCCACATAAATAAGCACCAACAATACATATAGTTTGGAATGCTGGTAATAAAATATATACAAAATAATTATCTACAAGAATGCCATTATAAATTATGCAATTGTATTTATAACATTTGCTGCCATATTTCAGAACAATCAATGGTATAAACAAGGTTAAATGTAATCATATGGAAGGTCAAAGGTCATAACCTCACACATCACTTCCTCTTATATAACTGGGAAGATGTCGAAAGTTATTATAAGTCTGGTTAGCCTGATAGCTGTGGTATTGTGGGTTATGCTGCTGGTACTGATGATTCATGTTGTGGGGACTATATCCTGGAGGGTTGTAATTTTTGTCCCTGGGCCCTTCATTATACGGTCCCTCTTGTAATCTCACAGCTGCCTCCTTCAGCTTCTTTTGATACCACCCCTCCACATGAGCCTGTAGGTTTTGTCCATGGTTAACAGCCTGTGCTATGTCTTGAATCTGTTCGTAGTCATCATGCGTGGCAGCTGGGTGGGGGGAGTGGTTGTTACTAGATGCAGACAAACTGTGGTCATGGTCAGTACTGAATGATGAGGAAGGAGTCCCACTGTTACTGGGGACATTTCCATTATTAGCCCTGGAGCCGAGGATTTTACTACTGTACCCTGAGTCTGGGTTACTACTAGAATCCTCTTTATTGTAGGCGTTTGGGTAGTTAGACACAGCCTTTGGACTGTTAGCACTACGTAGGATAGCTGGAGAGGCATTCAGCATGGTTCTACGAGGAGTTGTGAATCCACCCTCATCATCGCTGTGGTCTCCTTTGTCCAGTAGATTAGACTCAGACTTACTGAGCGAGTACTGACCCTGGGAGACTGGGTTCACAAGGTACGTGCTGTGAGGTTTTCCCATTGGTGAGCCATTACCATAGCGATAGGAAGAGACATCCCTCACAGAGGCGTAAGGATTTTCTCTGATGTTCCCATGGGTTCTGTATGGTCCACCTTTCTTATCAAAGTCAATAGCACTTCGTCGTCCCTCGTATGGACCTTTCATTGTCATATACCCACTCTCTGTCTGTGCACCTCTGTTTGGAACTGGTTGGTTTCCATATTTCAGGAGAGGGGAATTTCTAGCTTCACTTGAGTACTGATTCATAGATGGATTAATATTTGGTCTAGAGCTAGGTCTAGGTTGAGGCTGTGGTCTCTGCGAGGGTATTTGGGACTTATCACTAATGTGAGGGTTACTTGCAAAAGAGGTCGAGGGTGGATGGAATTTTTTCAGGTCATGAGCTGATGTGATATCACTGTCCAAGAGACCTTCAGATGACCTTGCCCTTTGTCTAACAATAGGCTTCTCGGACATTGACACATACAAGTCATCTCTTGGTGTCTCATTTCCTGGATTGGACTTGTTAATCTCATTTGGTTTTGGATATTCAGTTTTTACTGCAGCGAAGTAGCTGTAGGTCTGTTTATTATCTAGTTCATCATGTGGTGTTCGAGATCTATTAGGTAATTGAGCATAAGGACTCTCAAGCTCAGTGTTTGAACTAGGTCTTGGTGTGGACGCTTGGAGGACATTGTCTGAAGTGGAATTTGGCACAGAAGTGGAAGGGTGTGGTTTGTCACTAGGTTTGGTGTTATCGTAACCGAATGTTGTGAATGTCGGTTTTGGGGGGATAAAGGGACGGTCGGAACGGCCGGAGCTGGGTCGGGAGGAATCCTGGGGGCCCTGACCAGCTCCGACGGAGGACACGCTAGAGTTTAGATTGCCTCCGGAGTTTGTATTTGAGGGCCCCCTTTCTGGGAAACTCTGCCGAGATTCGATGTTTCTCACAAATCCATTTGAGGTTACTCCCCTTTCTGGAACACTCTGTCTTGGTGCTTCTCCACGTCTGAAAACCTCAGCTTGTGAGGATCTTAGAACAGCACCAGAATTGTCTGTTTGACTCCGAGGTAGTGATTTATTCACCTGTTCCTGGTTTACTGGGACACCCTGAGTTTTAGGATTTGTTTCGTGATTTTGCATGTTACGATACTGTTCGTGATGCCACGTCTGAGACTGGGGGATACGTTTTGGGACCGCCCCCTGACCTGAGTATTGATGAGGACTTCTGTAATCTGGTACAGTCTGTGGATGAACAGCCCCCTGCATGTGATAAGGACTGTTCATGTGAGTAGGCCTAGAACTGTGAGGAGGAATCTGTTCATATTTGGGATTTTGTGAACTTTTAGGTGTTCCTGATGTATGGGGGAAATCTCGAAAACTTCCATACACAGGATCTCCTCTGTTTTGAACACTGGGGGAAGTTCCACGGGGAAGTGGGTGGGGGGAATAGTTCCTGGAAGGAGGTCTTCCCTCACTTTGTCTTGTTGGCACAGAATTCTGAGACAGTTGATGACCATTAGGAATAGGTGAATCCTTGAGATTGTTTGACACATGAGTTAATTCCCTTGGTGGATTTGAAATATGAACTTCAGCATTAGTCCTCACTTGATCTTGATCACTGAAAGTAACAGTCCTTGTCTCTGGCACATTATGACTAGATCCTCTGACACGATATGCATTAGTCCTACTGTAAGATGGCATTTGCCAAGCACGAATTTGCTGCATTGCTTGCTGTCGAGATTCGTAAAATGCCTTCTTGCGAAACCCTTTCCCACTGTGATTGTCAGACTGTGACAAAGTCTCGTCCGACCTCGAACGAAATAAACGTCCATTTTCTGTCTGATGAATTTCGGAGAAGATATTATTGCTTGGCAGTGCCGTGTCGTCGTGATGATGTTCCAGACAATGTCCATAAGATCCTAGCTTATCCTCCAGCCATTCATGGATGTCCACTCTGAGGTTTCCCTGGCTGTGCTGGATGAAGGCCCTCTCCTCCTCGAATCCTCGCCGCAGCCTCTCCTGACACAGTACCTCCTCCTCCGCGAGTCGTTGACTGGTCCTCTGGTCTACTTCTCTCACCTGCTGCGTCGTTCTCTGGTCGATCTGATTCAGGCGGTTATTGAGGGCACGATGGGAGGCCTCAATGTGGTCGTAAATGTGTTCATGATTTGTATGAACCTGATGTTCCAGTTTCTTTAAGGTTGGCATGCACTGACAGATTGGGGTGTATCCAATAGGTCCCTGGAAGTAAAAAATAAATTAATGGCTTGCAAGTTAATATAATGAACACTGGATATAAAATAGCAAGAATCCCTGCCAACGAAAAAATGCAGATTCAGCAAAATTACATTAACAAAGAGGACTGTTGATTGTTTGAAAATTTACTACATTTATAAAATTCATATTCTTACATTTACTTTCATAAAATTTCCAAGTAACGGAGGTTTAACAATAATTACGTAATACTGACAATTTCATTAGACAGACAACAAAAAGTGTTTCTTTTAAATAATACTATTTTCCCCTTCCCCTAGTACAAATATATGAGGGCTGTTCAATAAATACTGTCCTGAACTGTATAACATACAATACAGATATCATATGACATTAAACTTGACTTTCTCTCATTACTGAAACTTTAATGAACTTATAACAGTTTATGTGACCACTTTTCATCACATAGTTTCATCGTGAGAAGCTGGGAAACAAGGGCTTTTCGAGACACTGCATTATAAATGAATGGTAAAGAATCAGTAAACTAGAGTGAAAATAAAGGCTACATTAAAGCTGCTGTAAAACTTGTTAAAATCCCAAAGAAATATTCACTGAAATATGTGTCATTTACAGCAACCGATGCCTGTTCTATAGACAAATTAGCAGGTGGATTTCAATGATAAAAAATTAAATAATGGGCATCAAAAATGGGTACCCTCCTTGCCAACAAAAATTATAACAACTTATGTACTGATTGCCAAATTTCAACAAATAATATTTGATGATTTATGATAAGACACATAGCAAATTTGATAGACATTATATCGGGAGTAATTTACACTGTTTTTAAGAAAAGTTTGACAGTAAAAAAGCTTGGGACTCAAAGGTCACCCTATATTTTGAAAAATGAGTGAAAACGACGGCGTGTTCAAAAGTCTTAACAGTTACTTTAAAATATCAGTAATTGTAGTTATCCACATTTGTTTTATATTCAAACAGATATTGGAACATGAATCTATTGCTTAAAATCATCAAAACAAAATTCACCATTAAATGTACTTGATAACCAGAAGTCTCTGTTGAGACTGTAGCTCTACTGGTTTATACTTAAAACAAAGGAAGAGAAAAGTAGCAGTTGGGACTTGAGACTTTAAATCAGCAATAAATAGAAAAATGATCCTTGCCACTCATCAAAATAAAAACCAATGCACAGAATTATGTATCTTAGTATAGTCTACTTGTGTGCCAAGTTATACTGAAATCAGACCAAAACTGTAGGAGGAGTAGCATTTTGAAAGAATTTCACAGAAATTTCTATTTTTAGTAACCATGGCAACACCGTTCATTGAAATCAAAAACCGATGCACAGAATTATGTATCTTAGTGTAGTCTACTTGTGTGCCAAGTTATACTGAAATCGGAAGAATCTGTAGGAGGAGTAGCATTTTGAAAGAATTTCAAAGAAATTTTTATTTTTAGTAACCAAGGCAACACCGTTCATTGAAATCAAAAACCGATTCACAGAATTATGTATCTTAGTGTAGTCTACTTGTGTGCCAAGTTATAATGAAATTGGACCAAAACTGTAGGAGGAGTAGCATTTTGAAGAATTTCAAAGAAATTTCTATTTTTAGTAACCACGGCAACACCGTTCATTGAAATCAAAAACCGATGCACAGAATTATGTATCTTAGTGTAGTCTACTTTTGTGCCAAGTTATATTGAAATCAGACCAAAACTGTAGGAGGAGTAGCATTTTGAAAGAATTTCACAGAAATTTCTATTTTTAGTAACCACGGCAACACCGTTCATCGAAATCAAAAACCGATGCACAAAATTATGTATCTTAGTAATGATTGTGTGCCAAGTTATATTGAAATCGGACCAAAACTGTAGGAGGAGTAGCATTTTGAAAAATTGTTTACAGACAGACAGACAGACAGACGGACAGACAGACAGACGGACGGACGACGGACGCATTACTATCGCATAAGCTCTTCTGGTCTCTGACCAGTAGAGCTAAAAACGGCGAAGGTCTGACAAAAGCAAAGTTATGCAAGAACACAAAGACATATTTATATGCAATTTTCTTAAATATTAGTGGTATTGGTGTTCAAATTCGTATTCGGGGAGACAGTTCAATATCTGGAGGAGTCTAGAAAGCAATTTTTTGGCAAAAAAATCGAAAGGTTTATTAAAGGAAGGACCCAGAATCAGGAATCCACTACACTGAATTTCTTCATGTCAGCGTCCAAACCGCATGCCCTGAAGAGTAAAGGGGTTTTCAGGATAAACAGAAAGTTATTGTTTTTTCACATAAACAATATTTGCCAGATATTTGACCTTCTGACTTGTTTCTATTTCCAAACTTGAAAAAAACAGCTTCAGAAGGAAAAAACAAGTCCAGGAAATCATTGAATCTGCCATTTACCAGTATACTAAGGTTCATACCCAAAAATGAGTTCTAACCAGAAGTCTCTGTCGAGACTGAAGCTCTGCTGGTTTGTACTTATAGCAAAGGAAGAGAAAAGTACTTAAGCAGTTGGAAATTGAAACTTTTCAACAGCAATAAATAGAATAATGATCCTTGATTAAGTCTCTTTATGTTCTTAGTGCAGTCTACTTGCATGCCACATTTATATTATAATCAAACTAAAATAGTATTTGGAGTAGCATTTTGAAAGAATTTCACAGAAATTTCTATTTTTAGTAACCACGGCAAACACCGTTCATCGAAATCAAAAACCGATACACAGAATTGTGTATCTTAGTGTAGTCTACTTGTGTGCCAAGTTATATTGAAATCAGACTAAAACTGTAGGAGGAGTAGCATTTTGAAAGAATTTCACAGAAATTTCTATTTTTAGTAACCACGGCAACACCGTTCAACGAAATCAAAAACCGATACACAGAATTGTGTTTCTTAGTGTAGTCTACTTGTGTGCCAAGTTATACTGAAATCAGACTTTAAAACTGTAGGAGGAGTAGCATTCTGAAAGAATTTCACAGAAATTTCTATTTTTAGTAACCACGGCAACATCGTTCATCGAAATCAAAAACCGATACACAGAATTATGTATCTTAGTGTAGTCTACTTTTGTGCCAAGTTATATTGAAATCAGACTAAAACTGTAGGAGGAGTAGCATTTTGAAAGAATTTCACAGAAATTTCTATTTTTAGTAACCACGGCAACACCGTTCAACGAAATCAAAAACCGATATACAGAATTGTGTATCTTAGTTTAGTCTACTTGTGTGCCAAGTTATATTGAAATCAGACTAAAACTGTAGGAGGAATAGCATTTTGAAAGAATTTCACAGAAATTTCTATTTTTAGTAACCATGGCAACACCGTTCATCGAAATCAAAAACCGATACACAGAATTATGTATCTTAGTGTAGTCTGCTTTTGTGCCAAGTTATATTGAAATCAGACTAAAACTGTAGTAGGAGTAGCATTTTGAAAGAATTTCACAGAAATTTCTGTTTTTAGTAACCACGGCAACACCGTTCATCGAAATCAAAAACCGATACAAAGAATTATGTATCTTAGTGTAGTCTGCTTTTGTGCCAAGTTATATTGAAATCAGACTAAAACTGTAGGAGGAGTAGCATTTTGAAAGAATTTCACAGAAATTTCTATTTTTAGTAACCACGGCAACACCGTTCATTGAAATCAAAAACCGATAAACAGAATTATGTATCTTAGTGTAGTCTACTTGTGTGCCAAGTTATATTGAAATCAGACCAAAACTGTAGGAGGAGTAGCATTTTGAAAGAATTTCACAGAAATTTCTATTTTTAGTAACCACGGCAACACCGTTCAACGAAATCAAAAACCGATACACAGAATTGTGTATCTTAGTGTAGTCTACTTGTGTGCCAAGTTATATTGAAATCAGATCAAAACTGTAGGAGGAGTAGCATTTTGAAAAATTGTTTACAGACAGACAGACGGACAGCTAGACAGACAGACGGACGGACGACGGACGCATTACTATCGCATAAGCTCTTCTGGTCTCTGACCAGTAGAGCTAAAAACAATCAGAAATTGGATAAAAAATGTTATGCACAGGTGTTTGAATTAAGAGAGATTAATAAGTAAAATCATGAAGACTAAATCATTGAAAAGCGTCATTTGCACCTTTCTGAGCACCGAGGACATTATTTATTGAACAGCCCTCGTATGTACTTGTAATAATTCCAGATGGACATCACAAAGAAGTCCAATACTATAAATCTATTTTAAAAGAATGGTGTATAATTGCACTGATTCAAGCATATAAGCTTTATGTAACTGCTAAAGTATACGAGACTCTTCATGCCTATACATGCAGAATACTAAATGCCTGTATATACTATTAAACAAGATCTGCATTAAATGCCTGTGTAGAACTATGAGACAAGGCCTGTATGACACAGAAGACTACGTTACCTGTTTGATGTTCCCCGCTAGATCCCTGTAATACTGGACTCCTGGTTTAGGGACGTACTGGCTGAAGAAGCCCTGGACAGAGGGGTCTGTTTTCCCCGTGTTAGGGGTCGACGGGGAGTCTGTTTTATCTTTCTCCTTGTCCTACAATATTATAGGAAGATAAAAATAAAACACTGAAGCAGTTCTATAATAATATTTATTCAAGAAAAAACTACACTGGAATGTAACCAACTGATCTCAAAAAATGAAAAAAGAAAACTGACTTAGTTTATGTGGCCTATGCAAATATACATTCATAATTTTTTCTTTACAAAATAATAACACTGATCAAAAATAGGATGAGATGCATTTTACAAACCTTTTTCTTCTTTTTGAAAAAGTCAAAGAATTTTTTCTCTTGTTTGACCGGTTTAGGGGGGACTTCTTCCTCAGGGACAACTACTGGTCCCTCCAGATCTATAGGGTACTCCTTAAAGTTCACCGTCTTAGCGGGGGTCTTAGGCTGTAACGAGAACAAAAATTAACATGTCAAACCTGTCGTCATCTACAGGCAATGGCAAGCAATATCTGCAAAAACTATCAAACAATCATAGGACTAAATACATTGTTCTATTCTAATTCATATTGTCAAAAAATAAACTTTGGGACTTAAAAAAATGAAAAGGCAGATTTATTTTCTAGTACATGTATTTTGTAAACCTCTGCTTCATTAAATAAACTTCATTAAAATTAAATATCACCATATAAAATAAACCTTCGATCTATGATCTTACTGAGAAAACACTGCTGTTTAAAGAAAAGTCCAGAATGTTCTGGTATTCATGGTAACTGTCGTTAGGGATCACATGAACACTATCGTCATGAACAAGTTGCAGCCTCTCTGTCGGCAAAATTTGCATGAGATCATGATTTGGGATACTGAGTTTCATTTGGGATTCCATAATGGCCGAGTCATGAACAAGACAAATTAACATACTGTCCTCTATATCTGAACACAGATGATGCAATAAGACTTTCTTCAATCCCTTGACCATTAAAAGTCCTTTTGTTTTCTAATATCCTTTAAACTATGAGACTTTTATCATTCAACATTTGAACATTCCTTGATATATCATACAAGATTCACAAAGGTTCACTTTTAGTTTATCCACATCTGCTCACAACAAACCCTTAGGACTGAACTGCCAGAGACACTTGGTTCTAAGATAATATAAAAGTTATAATAGGACGATTGTCGGAGAGCGAACACAGTAATGACAGGATAGGAGGTGTGCACTCTCAATCACCTATCATAAGACACAATATAATTATCACTGATCACCACACGTCCACAAAAAGTCCCCACTGTCTACCATCCACAGGCTTAGGTCAGGGCTATAATTAACTACCCCCAGTCTGAACACTATCGTAATCACAATGTAAGACTGTGAAGTAATGATGGACCACACTCTCCCCGGCTTTAACACTGTCCCTCTCTCTCTCCTTTGTGAGGTGGCAGTAGATTGGAGAATGTCAATCAGCATGACTTGGGGACATGAGCCGACATTTTTACAAACCTTTGTAGATCAAAGTGTGAGGGGTGATGTAACAGGCCCTGATTGAAGGAACACGACCTTAGAGCCCCCTGTGGGTGATAATGACAAGTGTAAACAGCCCAGTGACAGACAGGAGAGGGGCACATTAAATTATAATGGTTATCACTGTGTCTGAGCAACAGCCTGGATGCTACTACAAGAGACCATTTCCTAACTTCAAAGAAGTCAAGTGAAGAACCTTATATGTATAAAGTTAGACCTATCAGATAAACACTACACATTATACTTGAACAAATTTTGGTGTTCAATGCAAATGATTCAAAATTTTTAGTACTTATAACTGAACTTACTTTAATTTAAAAAGGAAAACTGTTGACTATCCAAATTTTAAATTAAATTGACATTCTAAGAAGTAAATGTATGTAATCTCATAATTAATATACTATTTCATATAATGCATTATTTCATGATCTTTGCAAATTTAATGGACTTTTTTTCATATAAAAAAGCTGGATATTTAGGTTTAAAAAAATTATTTGTTTAAAAATATTAAAAAATTGGATATTCTTTTGAAAATCTCACTCTTAATGAATTAATGCAGAAATGACATATCATATATTTCACACATAGGGGTTAATTTAGAGAAATTATATTTTAATTTGATGTATTTTTAATGTAAAATCCCATACTACTATGAATCTAGCCTTGAGGTATTATGTAACGTGTCACTTGGGTTCGTATTTCACGTAATTAAATACTATGCTGGGTTTTGATGGGAGAGATTAAAATTTCTCAGGTAAAGTTACTAATTACAAAAAGTTCACCTGCGGCTTCATTTTCATTTCATTCACAATCAGCTGACTTAATTTTAAGTGCACATTGACCTCCATTCTCAAATTTGTATTATTTTTTCTTAGATATTGATCGCCCCAAAAATCTTCATTCAATTTGAACTTTATTTACTGGGAACTTTTATTTTTATAGAAAACTAAAAATTGAAGATCATATCCTTTTTGTGGCAATTTTGTAGCTGTGTATATTACAGAGTTTGAAGTCGAACATGCCTTGGATATAAATGTTAAAATGAAAGTTCTTTTTTCAATGAATTAAAGTTTCTAAAACGAAAGAACTAGATGCTTTTTTTTTATTTTAAAAAATGTAACAAGGACCCAGGATTACTGCGCAATAAAAACTTGGTGTTACACAAACTTCTGTATTTAGGAAACATAAAAAAGGTGTCCAAAGGGATTATTGTTAATTTATAACCATATTTTAGACATAAATTCTTCTAATTTATTGTGAGTAATTCAAATATGCAAGAGCATGATCTTTCACTTTAAATTTGATATAGATTAAAGGGCATTAAAAACTTGGGTATTTAGTTTCATTAGTCAAATTTTTAACTCCTTGTCAATTAAAATGCCGTGAAATTTAAATCTACCAGTAATAAAGTTAAAGTTATAAAAAAATAAGAATGTAAAAAATAAACTCAGGCATCTGAAAGCATCATATTTTTACCAATCTTTCAGTATGCTTAAATTTACAAAATAAGTTTTTTCCCATACAAGTTTTATATATATATGAAAATGATAAGAGGAAGATTCTTCCACCAAACTTTGCAAAAACACAAATCCCCCCCCCCCCCCCTTTTTTTCCTACCCCAAAATAAGTTTACAGGAATTTGACATGCAAAATATATTTTCTTTTCTCACATTAAGCCAAATAATTGGTTTAGGCCAAATCTTTGTTTGACTTTTATAGTTACATATAGGGATGTGTGATTTTATCGGTATACCGGTAAATCGTGATACGGAGACTTAAATACCAGTCTTTAGGTACACATTATAAAGTCCAGAAATTATTCATTTATTTGTTCAATCATTCAAATTACAATTACAGAAAGTATAAAATATGTTGTAAAAAGTGAAAAGAACGGCATCATACCGACAATCATAATTGATTTTATATACATAAAAATTTCAAGAAAGTAAAATTTCGTTTTTCTAGCATATTTATTAGAAAAATAATAACTTTTCATATAAAATCATTGTAAAAACTGCTTTTAAAAATATCATGATATTATCGTGATATTGTGGGAAAAAAATCGTGATATATCGCGATACGAAATTTTTGGCGATACCCATCCCTAGTTACATAGAGTCTTAAATAGTAAAGTTCATAACCACAGTTATACATTTTATTTTTGTAGTACAGCCCCCTTCCATTTTCGTGGTATTGTGAGGGGCCAATGTCTGGTGATTTAGAGGTCAGTATTTATTTGTAGCTAATAATGGACAATAATGTTTACAGACCACAGAAATAAATCACATACAGCCTGTAAACCTATCACAGAGACAATTCTTCTAAGCTAAATGACAGACATTTTATGACCTGTATTCTGATTTACTTTTTGCTGAATTAAGGCAGACAAAATGGACATATTTTTGTATGTTAAGAATCCCCATGAATTGTCTGGAATTCTGCAGTTACTTTTTTTTTTACCTAACACAAAAAATATTTTGAAATATTTTACTGCAAATGTGTTTTTTTTTTAAGTTGAAAGCCTAAATTTTACTCATCACTTTATTTATGTCAAAACATACCCATGCATATTATATTCTCAAAATTCTGGTATACATTCCATTAAAATGAACATATAAAAGCAGTTTAGAGAAAGTCCTTAAAAAACTCAGTACCCTAGAGAAAGAGGAGATAATCAGGATAGTTCAATATCCTAGTGAAGAGTTATCTACCCTTGAGAGGAGGGAGATAAACAGGATAATTTAATATCCAAGTAAAGAGTTACCTACCCTTGAGAAAGAGGAGATAATCACTACAGGATAATTCAATATCCTTGTGTAGAGTTATCTAACCTTAAAAAGGGGGAAAATATCAGGATAATTCAATATCCTAGCAGAGAGATACCTACCCTTGAGAAGTAGAGATAATTTGATAATTTAATATCCAAGTGAAGAGATACCTACCCTTGAGAATGAGGAGATAATCAGGATAATTTCTGGGTGTTGTTTCCTCTCAGCCACATCCTTGGCTGTTTCCTCTTGCTGCAATCAGCACATAATATTCAAATTATATATCAAATACATATTAAAATCTTTGCTTGAATCATTTTATCAGCAATTGGGATTTGTAGAGTTTTATGTAACAAAAGATAAGAAACCTTTATCAGTAAAAAGTTAATAATTGGTAAAAAAATAACAGGAAAAGATAATTTAATTGGTATAAATATATATAATGGAAAGCATTTTGAACATCTCATAAAACATTCTTAAACTGATTTTCAGCTGTACCTTGTTTTTAATTTTAACATCAATTCCAGCATCCACTAACAGTTTGGCAATTTTCCGTCGCTTCAAAGCTGATGCGATGTGAAGTGCCGTGTCGCCATTCTACAACATAAATGATAATTGTCAGATAAAATACTTAATAGTAAAATAAAACTAATATATATATATCTTCAATATAAAAATATAATGTAAAATATCACATATTTTTGAGAGATCAAATTTTCATGTTTTTGGGAAAATATATTGGTTCATTTGTGGTTAGAGAATTGTTCAAAAAAGTTGCATTTTATGGTTAACATAAATTCTTAGGTCCCCTAATACCTTGAAAACAACAAAAAATAATCCCCAATGAAAATTAGTGATTTCACATTAACTTGAAAATTCCATTACTGTTTAATTCTAATGGCAACTTGAACTGTCATTTTAAAGGTAAACCTAGTATATCTGAGGACTATTTTCTTAAAAAATATATCTGTAGTTAATTGCAAGTTTCTAATTAAATTTATTATTCCCTAACATGTTTTTCTGTTGTAAACAGCCCCCATATAAAGTATTGTGATGTTAATTTCATTGCTGGTATTACATCATCTGTCAATATAGGGCTTTATTTCGTTTGGATTTATCACTTCACAGAACAATTCTTATTTCTGCTTTATCACTGCTCTAATCTACTGTTACTAACTTAATCTATGACCATTGTAATCTCAATGAATATCAAAAACCTTGAGCATCAAAAAAAAAACGTCAAACTTATTTTTCCTGTAATTTATGCACACCTTAAGATAAAAAAAAATATCTTCCAAAATTGAAAGAAACTGTAGTTATACCCCGCAAAAGCACTAAAGTCTGCATGCAAAAAAAAGACAACAAAGCGCGCGGGACACGCCCCCAACTGAAAGCAGCAAAACCCAGGAGACAATATACTGCAGGTCGCAGTAATTCTATTCCTACAAGTGTCATGTGTTATCAAAACAGAAATCATTCTGGTTGATGGGACTGGGGTGTAATATCGACTGAAAGGATCCCTTTACATTGTGTGTGAAATAAAAGTCCTCTACATGCAATCTATAGACGGCGAATGCCTACAACAAGCCAATACTCAATGCGTTTTTTTGACATTCACATGAACATATAAACCATCAGCCATGTATATACATGTATAATAAAAATATCATTGTCCGCCGGTAAGAGTACAATAATGGGGTATAAACAGACCATAACGTTCTTACTTATGATGGTGATTAATGTAATTGATATTTTTAGGAATCATGGCAATACCACATTATTTATTTTCCCATGCATGCATGATTCAACTCTATCTCATGTCATAAAGAAATGCTAAATTAGGGCTTTTACAAAGAAATGCTAAATTTATATGTAATACATATATCAAGAAGCACATTTAAGGAAAAATTGCACATGCCAAGCATTATCCAAATAAACAAATTTTAATAAAGACCTTCTTCCACTCAAAAGTTACAATTTTACTACAAAAACAATCATAATTATTTAAAAAATGAGGATATAAATTTTTTACAGAAAAAGAAATAACTATATACCTTGTTTTGTTCGTTAAGACTGCAGCGTGCACTGATGAGGATTCTGGTCACGCCCGCATGACCGTATCTCGCGGCAGTGTGTAGCGCTGTGTCTCCATACTGAAATATAAATATCAATCATTGAAATATTTACAATATACTCAATTAAACATTTAAACAAAATATGTATTTACAGGATTATTTATCCTTTCTAAATGTATCAATTAATCTTTACCCTTTTAAAAAACATTCTTGAAAGTGTCATTCAAAATGTGAAACAGTGACCTTGACCCACTTAGTACAAATGTCAAGGTTACATCACTTACATTGTTTTTGATGTCAGGGTTACAGCCAGCCAGCAGTAGTATCCTGGTACTCTGGTTGTGTCCATTCTGAGCTGACAAATGGAGGGCAGTGAAACCAGCCTGAAAGAGAGCCATAGTGTACAGTCCAAGGCTTAAAATAGAGGTGTCATGTTATACATTACAGACTCTGACCATAGCAACAATCAGCAACTTAATAAAAACAGGCTATACAATCCCTCCCAATCTATCACCATTGATTAATTTTATTGGCTTTTAGATGAAGTAATTATTTTGATGGAAAATTGATCAGATATGATGGTAAAATGAGTGTTTCTCTGTTGTTCAATCATTGTGTAGGCCGGTCCGCATCACTGGAATTAATATTCCTTTGCTCATTTGATTGTAACTGGGTGTTATTTTATGTCATACATCAATATTAGAAGAAGTCACACAATACAGTAATACTATGAGTTAATTACCTTGTTAGTAATAACAATATTACAGTCGTATTTAATGAGGATATCTAGAGTTCGACTGAAGCCATGCCATGCTGCTTCATGGATTGCTGCATTCCCATTCTGCAAAACAATATTCAAATTATATATTTTTTAAAAAGATATATACACACATAACAATGACAAATGCTTAAAATACTGAAAAAGTGGTCATTCACTGTCATGCCTCAATTTTTTTTTTATCATTTCAAACAAAGAATAGATGACCTCCCAAAAATTTAAGAACTAAAAAAAATTGTCATCCATTCAAAATCCTTTCACTCCAAGTTTATATTAAGTTCAGCAAATTTATCTTAAAAAATCTACCATTTGTAGATTTTGCCTCTTATTTGTATTACCTCATCCTGAATGTCAATGTTGCAGTGTTGGTCAATCAGGAGCTGGATGACCTCTGTGTGACCTTGAGAGGAAGCTCTGTGAAGGGCAGTGTACTTGACCTTAAAAAAAAAAAATCAAATCGTTAGATTAATTAACAGATTTTTACAAGATTTTGATAACATTACAATCCAACTACATTTGTGAGCAAAATTATAAAAAAAAAACTTCAAATATGATTTAAAAAAAAATACACAAATTACATATACATAATTCTTATAGGCACTAATCACTCTTGCACCAAATAGTCCCTAACTTATGTGTACAACCCATCTTCACCAATATGATAAAACTGGCAATAAAAATCATTTAAAGGGAGACAACTTTGACAGGTAATCAAAATATTAGAAACCAAAATATGAGGTTATGCAATGGAATGCCTTTGTTTGCTTTGTTTTGAATCAATTACACAAAAAGTCCCATGCGGAGTTTTGCAGGTAGTTTATATCTGTGTCAATTGTGCAGCTGTTGGGAGTTTGTGAGAGAAATATTGACATAGACTGGTGAGTTGGCAGAGCTCTACCAAAGTCCTGTTAACATTGTAAACTAATATGTGTATCTCATATTTAATCACTCCAGGTCTCATGTTTACAATGAGTATATCCCGCCATAGAATCATCAGCACTTCAGGTGCTCGAGTGTTTATTGTGAGTTTATATGAGGTTTCAATGATAAATGCAAGGCCAGTAATGATTTACTTTTGTTAAATATCTGTCTTGACCTAATGATTTACATAACTTTTGTTTTTATTTATTATCACTTTAACCATGGTTTTTTTTTTTGCATAAAATATATTAAATATTGTCTGCACAAAATAAATAAATTCTCTGATAATAAAAAAAGGGGGGATAAATTGACAAAGGCATTCACATCAGACCCCCCCCCCCCAGTTTTAAGCTTTATTTAGGCTCATTGTCCCTCCAAATCTCACAAAAATAATATCTTTTGCAAGTAGTCAAGTCAAAGCAGCTAGCCTACATTTTTCACTAAATTAACAACTCTAAAGAAAATAAAATCCATGTCTGCTATTAAGGATATGAGTTATCTCTCTTATCAGAGAGTCAATGAACCTTAATTGGCATTATTACTGTAAATGTATTATATTTGGCATGTTTCATATTTGGCATAAATTTATTTTTCAACAGGAAAGCATAAATTCAATTTAGCGCTACATGTATTTGAATGTGCTAGGTAAACAACACATTTTGTTTTCCGGTAAAATCGCATAGAATAAAAGCTGCAGAGCTAAATGTAATTTGTTTACAGCATATGATTGTTTGTATTGAATGTTAACAGCCTGCAGGGTTTTTCAGTCTGTTTTAACAAATAAATATTAAAATGGTGTGTAAAAACATATTTTACATTAAAAATTATATAAAAATTTAAATAACACATATTTTTGAAAAAAAAAATATATAAATCTTTGTATTTTATGAATCTTTGAAATTAAATATTCATTTGATTTGGTCAAACTAGAGGTACTGTGGGCAATCAAGGAGACATATTTAAAATCTTTGATCTTTACAATGGCAATCTTAAAGATGGGCAATATTAAACCTCAGTGGTTTAAGAGGATTTGCCATCCAAAGGTTGTTGTCTAGAATTTAAACAAATGACACTCTTTACTCATATCTGTCCAATGCAGTTGAATGGTTGTGAAATGTCTCAATACATGTACATCCTGTTTAATTATACCTCACCAACTTATTACAGCTTTGTGATGCTGTAGAGATAAGATGCTGAAAAGCTTGGAATAATATCCATATTTAATAAACAATGATAATCTTCATAATAAAGCATGCATAATTTATGGCATACAATAAAGCGAATTCAACCAACTGCTGTTGACAGAAATTTTATTATCTTGCAGTCAGACAGTATGATAATCTATTACGCAATTTTAATAAATATAATTAAAATTTCAAGATTTGCGAAGTGCAATAAAAAAAATCTAACCTGAATAGAACCTGCCTATCTTAATTACATGTACACGCTTTTGGACAGTATGACATTTATCTTTATTATTATAATGTTGTTTTTTTATGACAGTCCCAATTCTGAATTTATACCTATTACCAATACTGTGGTTTACGTATACATGTACATAGGTAGTCATTTTTTGAATTCTTGAGAAAAAAAATTATTCAGTGTTTTTTTAATGTACAGGGTTGTGTGTATTAAATTTTAATATGCCTTGTACAATGCACTTGTAAAAATCTGCAACTGCGTCAACCAAGAAAAAAAAAGGAAAGTTTAAATTCAATGGAAGATTTATGGAGCTAAACCTAGTAAATCACACCTCAATTTGGAATCATTTCTACATCTGCCAAAAGGAGACTGCAAAGCATTTAATTCATCGCAATAACGATCATAAGAATTATCCAGCAAACGAGAGGGCATGCAGCCTACCGATTTATATTGTGTCATTTTTATGATTTATGGAAAATCAAGAACTGTTAAAGGTCGTAATGTAAGGAACCTTTAAATCAATATTTCAGGATGCTTCATTTCCATAACAAAGGGAGTAAAATAATTAACTGGATATTGAAAACTCACTTTTGCATCATTCGTTATTTGGTTCTAAATCACATAAAAAAGCTATGGCTCATTAGCAGAGTTAATCAAGAAACATAAAACACTTTATCACTGATCAACAAATACGCATGCGCTATAAATAAAGTCACTTCCGCGGAAAAACTGTTCATGGTGTATGCCTCTGTCATATGGAAAAATGTTATTGTGTTTGTGAATAAAAAGAAATCTTAACATAATATTGAACCAACTTTCCTATACTATATTGTGTGTGATACCAAATTACTACATGTATTAAAATGCTGACAATAGGCCTATTAAAAAAAAAACACACAAAGTTTTTCGAGGTTTAATGTAATTTTTAGATTTTTTACTTAATCATATTTACCGGTTTTACCTCTGAAATTGCTGCATATACAGCAGTAGTTCTCAAACTGGATTGTATGTCATAACTGTTACATGTAAATTAAGATATTGTGATATGGTCTTGATGAAAACTTCTGCTGATCAAGTGATTTCACATATATACATAATTACATATAAAATACATGGAATTAACTGAAAACAATCTTTTCTCAAGTGTTATTTAATCCTTTCATAAGTACATGTATTTATTTTTATAAGTTATTTGTGTGTAAATAAACGATATCAGAGAGAGAGACCCCCCCCCCCCCACACACACACACACTCAAAAAAATGTGATAGATGCCAGGCTGGGCTTGCTTTTTCAACTTTGCCCTTGCCAACTTTTCATGAAAAAAATATTTCTTTGACCCGAAAGACGATGCTACAAATAGCTTTCTATCAGCCCTTTATATTTTATTAAACAATGACCATTTTTAAATACAGCCTGTATTTTTGTTGGATATCCTGCAAAAATATTTTGATATTTAAAACATCTGACCTCCAAAATGAACTATTTCTAACCCGATTTAGACACATCTCTGCAGTGTAAACTAAGACGCCATAGTGTAAACATTGCAATATCCATGACGTCACAATGCCTTTAGAACGTCGGAATACATGCATGAGGCTTTATTAGGACATTGACTGAATGAAGCTTTATTTTATTAGGTTACCTTTATTAGGTCAATGGAAGGGGTAGTTGCAGGATAAAAAAGCCAGTTTTGGGTAACCATGGACTTGTACACTGCATGGACAGCAGATGGACATACCCTGATCTTCTCTTCCTCCTCCCCCAATAAACACACACACACTTACAAACCTCAAAATCCTTCACTTTTTCATTTATTAATCAATGCAATCAGGTGACTTACATGGTCTTGAGCATCTGGTCGGCAGCCATGTTGAATCAGGAGCTGACAAATATCAAGATGGCCGTTCTGTGCTGCAAAGTGTAGAGGTGTTCTTCCCTCCTAAAACAAAGAATATTCAGGTCAAATTTTAAGTAAAAATCAGTACCATATAAGAACAAAAATTTGCAACAACTTTTGCTTTAATATATCCAAATATATCTTAAAGTTCAAATTAGCTTATGGTAATTTTATCTCTAGCTGTTAGTGTCATTTAAAACAAGAGGCCCATGGGCCATGAATCTCACCCGAGTCACTAATTGTTTCCCCTATATTCCTATGTAAAATTTGGTCACCTACACTTGTTACATTGTCCATCCCTTATGGTCAGGGTTTGAACAAACTTGAATCTACAATACCTAAGGATGCATGGCCCTTCATTTAAAGGTGTCTGGTTGAAAATGACCTAGTGGTTCTCGAGAAGAAGTAAAAAAATATGACAAGTTTACAGAGAAATGCTACATAAAATGTGATTTAAAAAGTTCACTTGAGTTTTCAGCTCAGGTGGGCCAAAAAAGAAAATCCTAAATAAACCAAGGAAAAAATTCTGTTGAAAGCTTTGTGAGCCTTTTTAGCACAGAGTTTATGAATGATATGTTAATCTCGCATAGCTCATTTTTCAACCTAATGCAAATCTTCTGTTAAAAAAATTAGGTTTACTTCCAATTTTAAACGTTTAATATTTTAATGAAATTCATTTGATCAAGTTAAGTAGGGGAAATTAGAAGCAGATGTACTTTGGTGACAAAGGTTTGCATTTTGGAGCATAATGCAGTGGGATTAAGGTGTTGACATAGATCAACAGTTTTTATGAGGGAGGAACTCAAAAATGTGACGTATTTATCATTATCTGTCATTTACATGCGAGTTACTAAGTATTAGGTCACCCCCCTTCATCTTCATTCTAACAATCAGCTTTCTAAAAAATTATAATTAAAAAAATGATCTTATCACAAAAGTTTTATTAAAACTCATAAAATGCTCCATTTCATATTTGCCATACATCTCTGAAAGGTTTTAAATTGCCTCATAAACTTTAAAAATTTCAGAGAAAGATATTTTTAAATTAGCATCATGAATTTGTCCTTATAAGTTTTAGCATATGTAATTTACACCTGTGGGATTTTCATTTTACCCAAAATAAATATTAAAGAAAATAATTTGAATGTCAAAATCAAAGACCAACATCTTAGGGTTAAAATAGGGTAGATTCCCGTAAGTGGATACCAGTCTAATTAAAATAAGATGTTCTGAATCTGCTGCTTCTTCTCAAACATCTAACAACATTCCCATTCAGGGTCACAATCATAGCAACCTCTTGAAACATTAACATTTTGGCCAATTAGATTCAAGCTTTTGTATACGATTCTAAAATTAGTTACGTCTTAACATTATTTATGCTCAGTAGTGACTAGCTGTCTTACATTGAATTAAGGTAATTTTGGTACAAATCGAGTCCACCAATCTGGCATTCTTAATTGAATAATTCAAACGAAAATGCACAAACTATACCAGATATCTGGCATGTCACATTCATACATAACAAGGCCTTTGCCATGCATATTTTTGCTTACTACAAAACTCCTTAATTTGGGCATTTAGGTTTGGCATTGAAAAAATAAATGCATCCAAACCATAAGACAAGATTTCAGAGGCGTAGATTTCATTAGTTAATACAAAGGTCACTCTTGCGTGACCCTAAATGGGATGTACCGGTAGTTTAATGTTTGAGAAGCGGTAGCAGATTCAGAACTTCTAATTTTTACATGTATTAGACATGATGGTGGATACCGTATGGTATTCAATAGTGTCTGGATCTATGTTAAAAACAAACATCAGACAAATTCTAAATCTTGTTAAAATAATAATTGCAATCTATTTTCCCATGATCGAGTTCTGTTAAAGAAATTTAAGTCGAACCTGTTTCTACCTTATTCAATATATAATTATATACCTATAATTGCCAGATTACAAATATGTACAATTATAAAAATTAGCATAACGTGTTGATTCTGAGAACATGATACATTCAAAAGCAAGGGCTGTGTCAGAATTTTAAATGTTTCAAATTCATAATTACTATCTAATATTGTTAACAAATGCATTCAACAACTAAAATATTAAAGATAAAAAAAATGTTGATGTATTCAAAGCAATTTTAAGGTATACATGGTAAAAGTCTCAATTGGCCAATGAAAACTAGGTGCGTCTTTCTTTGTTGATATAAAGCACTTGGACTTGTTCAAAGAATCTTCTAAACACGTCTTTTTATCCTGAAGTCTTAATGCAGTTAAATGAAGCATGTTCCATACAAAAAACATTCTTTAGAGCGATTTACGTACATTCTTCAAAATTGACTGGAAATTGTAGAGTTAAAAAAGACAGAGGTTTAATTACACCAACCATTATCTGTCTTTGGTATTATTCACTTGTTGATAAATAAGGCTCCAAAATATAAACGATGGAAAAATTACGGAGGATCAAAACGTCCCCTATTTCACGGAAACGTCTTTATAAAATGCCTTTGAGAGTTCTGTCACGATTTACATTGACCTATATCAGGTATTCCACTTCATTATGTTATTAGTGGATTTTTTTCTGAGGACAGAAGATTGGTGCTTTTTATGCCCATGCTTCCACTTTTATGCCTTCATTATTCAAAACCGCCATAGTTGACAGAATCAATATTTAACTTAAAGTCTAGTTAATACAAAAAGTCTCTTGTTAATGAAAACGATATTCATATTTTAATTTTGGTATTTTAAGACATGCTGGTGGGAGCATTTAACAGAGCCCACATAGATGCTTCACAAACTATTGAACTTTCTTCTATTATAAATCAAATGAAAGGGAGACAAATGCTACAAGCCGGACTAGCATTTGAACCAGGGTCCCAATGAACCATTTGTCAAGTGCTCTACCACCTGAGCTATCTAGTCACCAGTGATCAAACTTGTCTATCCGCAAAACTAGCTACTATTGGTAAGTCTGATTGCTTGGGCTTCTTTCCCAGTAAGCATTGGCCAAAATGTTACGATTCATT
>NW_026932010.1:0-4963 GCF_032062105.1 Saccostrea cuccullata | reverse complement strand
TTGAACCATGCGTATAGCATATGGAGAATTTTCCCGTGTAATTTTCTTTGCTACATATACAAAATTGAAGTATTTTTTGTATAGTTTAGTAAATTTAAATTGGATAAAAATTTTCAATTTTCATCCAGGGGCGTAGTACCCGGGGGGGGCCGGGGGGGTGGCCCCCCTTTTTAAAATTCTTACATTTGGGGAAATGTTAATTGAAAGCCGGGTTGGGCCCCTCCACTTTTAAAATGTACGGAAAATGTAGTATAAAATTGGACAAAAGTAGTTGACACTGAGAAAAATTTTCCCCCCCCCCCCCCCCCCCCCCCCCCCCCCCCCACCCCTGAAATAGGATGTTCGTGTTTGGGCAATGTAAATTTTACTTTTTTTTTTTTTTTTTTTTTGCTTGTCAACTTTTTCAGGTAAGTAGTAAAAATTTTTCTCTGGCTGCTCCCCCCCCTTTCAAAAACGATGCTACGCCACTGTCATCTCGTAAGATTTCCATTGGGATGATGGAACGCCAACACTCCCTTTATACATGAACTTCATTTATTATGTCAATTTATCATTCGTGATGTGAACATATCTTTACGTTATGTCAATTCTTTATAGATTATTAAAAATATCTTTACATCATGTCAATGCTGCATTACATGAAGTAAATACTCCTTTCATTATGTCAGCACTTCATAACTTGAAGTCAAAATTCATTATGTGAAGCGGTAATGTGTTTACATTGTGTTAAAACTTTATTACTGAAATGAATGTTTCTTTACATCATTTCATTTCTTTAAATTAGAGGTCAAAATTGCATTAGTCAAGTGAATTGTTTTTTATTTAAATTATAACATGAAGTCAAAAATCCATTCCTTTTCGAGAGGTATATTTTTATTTTTCAAAGCATTATTACTGTATGGGTTTATCTTTATTTTACGGCGGGGCATCATGATGTGAGGTGAAAAATCTTACCTTTATGTCATGTTTAAGTGGTGTAAAAAGTGTATGACGATTAACATTTTTATATTTATAATACTTTATTACATTATGTAAAACCTTTCCCGTGATGTGGATATAAATTGTTATTAACTTTTCTTATGTGATCATAAAATTCTTTATTTGTTTTAAACTTTTATCATTTTGTTCCAAAAGTATTACCTATGTAAAAATACATTTACATTATCTCAAAGCTGTATATTTATAAAATAATGTTCACGACCGTGTTTTTATGACTGGTAAGGGGGGGGGGGGTCCTGATTGATCGGAAAATTAGAGGCAAAAATATAACCCCCCTTTTTTCCCAAACATAACTTTACAATAGAAAATGTAATGTTCATTGAAAGTCAGCCCCCACCCCCACTTTTTGTTGAAGTATAGTCCGATGAGGGTAATGTAGTTTTCTGACAAAAAAATTAGGACTGATCGAAGTTACCCCCCCCAAATAGGTTTTTGGGCTTGGAGTAGACAATTTTTTTTTTGACTTCAAAATTTTTTTTTTGGGCAATTTTTTTTTCTGGCTCCCCCCCCCCCCCCATTCCTTTCAAAAAAGATGATACGTCCCCATTTAGTAATTTTTTCAACTATTCCAGGGCCAGATTTTTTTAAAAAAAATTCCAATCCCTCATCTAAATCAATTGAATGTGCCTTAGAAGCATGCTGAACACATATCAGTAGCGGATATAAATTTTAAAAAAAAAAAAAAATGTCCAAGCCTAAAGGGGGGACTTTTTGGTTTGGAACCGGGGGGGAAGCAGAGAAGCCCCAGGCTTTATAGTTTTATAAAAAAAATTTTCAACTTAATTCAGCGAAACTTAATGTGAAACTAATGCAATGTCCTACAAAGTAAAACCAATAAATTTATTAATTTTTTGTACATGTAATTTTGGTCACTAAAGATGGTAGGCGGGTTTTCCCCCCCCCCAAACCCCAATTGCACGTGTGTTTTACGATGTGTTTACACTTTAAAAAAAAAGGAAAGTTCAAGACTATAAAAAAAAAATTTTGACAATGTTCTTAGAAAGATCAGAAGTTTAAGACTTTTATCCAAAAAACAAAAACAAAAAAACAAAAACAAATAAAAAAAAACAATTCAAAATAAAAAGAAAAAAAAAATTTCTGCCGATCTAAAATTTTTATTTATTTAATTATCAAATTAAAGTAAACGCCATTGAATTTTGACTGATTTAATTCACAGTCGCAGTGTTGGGCACGTTTCAAGATTGTCAATTTTTTCGCTTTAAAAATTTTTTTTTAAAATGTCATTCCCAAATCGCTAGATTTTTTCTACGGCAATTTTTTCCCGCCAATTTTATGCCCCGGAACGCGGAAAATACAATCGGAACCTGGTCTCGTATCTCGCACATATGTATAACGTTTGAATGGAGCGTAGCGGAGGAGCCGAGGGTTGCCATTGCAAAATACGGTATGCTCTAAAAGGGCCAGGATACCCGTGTTCGCATAACGTAATAGTGAATGACATAATGTAGTAGTGTGATTTATAAATTTAATAATGTAAAGGAAGGTTTACACGATGCAATGTGTGTGGGGTAATATATAAAGAATCGACACAACATAATGGAAGGTTGACACAATCGTGATGTGGGGTTTAAAGTCATAAAGAGTTGACATAATAAAGGAAGGTTGACACAACCAATGTAGTTAGTAAATGTCATAAAGAGTTGACATAATGAATGGAAGGTTACACAATAAAATAATAGTGGGAGTAAAAGTCATAAAGAGTTACATATTAATAAACCCAAGGTTGACACAATGTAATAGTAGTGTGAGTAACTGTCATAAGTTTACATTATGTATGGAAAGTTCACACAATGCAAAAGTAGTGTGAGCAAATGTCATAAAATTGACATAATGTAAAAAGGAAAATTCACACAATGCTATAGTGTTGAGTTTAAAATCATGTAAATTGACATAAAGAATAGAAGGTTAACACAATGTAATAGTTGTGTGAGTAACTGTAATGGATTGACATAATGTAATTGAAGGTTGACGCAGTGCAATTGTTGTGTTCTGCTATAAGGCAGTGACGGGTTCCATAGGCATGCATGTGAGTAAAATGATAAACCCAACAATTTTTTTTTAAAAAGTAGTATTAGTTATACATGTACCTGTAACCTGTTTAAGGACCTTAAAGAATCTGATGTCCAGAACAATAATTCATCTCAAATTCCGTTTTGTTAAAAAATCATTTAAAAAAAAAAAGAAATTAATAGTCTTTAATCAATTTGACATTAAATGTACATTTAATCGCACTGGCGTAATTTGTATATGTCAATCAAAAACAAAATGAGTTTTTTAACTTAGAAAATTGACTTCATTGATGCAAAGTTTGAATTATGATCAGACAAGTCAAAAATTGTATAAAAATCATTTTGAAGAGTGGTGGTGGGCAAATAAATCCCTCCCTTTAAAGTGGGGGAACAAGTGGGGAACTTGTGTTTGTGATAAACGATCTGAATTACAATGTAGACTTCTGTTTTAATTGCTTTGCAATGTGTTGTAATGTTCTTAAAAATAATTTCTCGCAATATCTTCCGATAGGTATCCTGTAAATGAGTTTTCAACAAACGACAATTGCAAACAGGACAAACCAAGAAAAGGACCTCAAATTGAAATGAAATCCGCATAGTTTGATCATTTAATCAAAATAGTTACCCATAATCACAGATGTTAAATTAAAAAACCACTGATGCAGGTACATGTATATTCTTGATTTGCAAATGACCTATCTAAACAAAAAATGAAAAACATTCGGAAAAGTGAATACAAAATTACGGGCTGGTAATACATAATGTTTTTGACAACCTTGTTCATATTCATTATGCACTGAATTTTTATGATCTAATATTAACAATTTAGCAAATTGATAAGGAAATTTGCAGCCCTTTTTATTGTTAATGGGAAACATTAATTAGTGCCATGCAATATCTTTTTAAATTGGTAATTCCAACTTTTAAGTTGGAAATTCCAACTTTAATCTTTTTAATTAACTTTAATCTTGGCTTTTCCAACTTTAAATTTTAATTAATTTTTTCTTCTTTTTTCCACTTATTTTCCCCCCCTTTTTTTTTGTTTCCTCCTTTTTTTAAACCATTGACAACTTTTTAATGTCAATGAAAAAATGGAATAGACTGGTTATCAATAAATTTTCCAACCTAGATGAGGAGGGGTTGTGGGTTGTGGGTTGTGAGAATTTTTAAGAATGGCGGACGGGGCTATGGGAATAATGGTATAAAACTTAATAATGCTTAATAAATTTAATATTACAAAAACATTGAAATAAATTGGTGAGCACTTTTTATCTGTGTCAGTTTATTTTTACCCTGACCTGCTATAACCTTTCCCAAATTTTAATTGAAAACCGTATATTCTTTTGGTTTAATATAATTAAATTAGTGTAAATTTCTATTAATTAAAAATTAATGTATGTAATGGCACTGTAGGATCCTTTTTTTTTTGTTAATATCAATTTCTCAAGTTATATTAAACAATAAAATGCTTTCTTTGGTTGATAATAGGGAATTATGTCGCAGCTGTTGCAGGAAAAAAAAAAACATAACCCTCGTATAAAAATAAGGAGGCTTTCAGTCAACTCCGTATATGACATGATTTCAACCTAACATATATTTTTAAAAGATGGGGGATTTATTAACGTTTAAAGAAAGAGACTGTTAGTAGGATTTTTTGTATAGGATTAATCAAACCTACAATACATGTTACAAATACAACAGTATTATAATGTAAATTTTTATATGGGAAAATTTTTCACTTTGGGGCACTATCAACAACCAACTACTAATATGATGTTCTTCAACTTATTATATTATTGGGGGGGGGGGGGGGCGGCAGCCCCATGACCCCCTCCCTTAGGCCATGCAAATAAAATGATTCCTTCTAAAATCATATTTTAATAAAAATTTTATTTTCCATTTTATATCATGCATAAAAAAGGCCCTTTTTGCCC
>NW_026932009.1:0-49896 GCF_032062105.1 Saccostrea cuccullata | reverse complement strand
AACAAATCCCACTACGGCCCTCAATAATGGACAAAAACTATACCATACATTGGCTTCAGAGGCAAAATGAAAGGATGGTGCTAACTGAAAGAGAACAAAATTCAAACCTGAAAAAAATTGACAAGCAAAAGAAGTAAATTTATTTATTCAAACGTTAAATCCTATTTCCTTGGGGGAGGTGCTAGAATCAAAATTCTTTCAGTACCATTTTTCTTTCAAAACCCCATGCACAACTCACCCTTCTTTGAATACACTGTAACCTGTGCGTGTTGAAAGGGGTGGGGGTTGGGGCGAAAACTACCCCCCCCAAATGTTCAATGTCTTTATTATGTCTATCTTTGCAAAAAGTGGGGGGGGCTATGCCATTAAAGAAACTGTTGAATCCCCCCCCCCCGACCATGTTTGGTCTAATCCATTGGAACAAACGTAAAATGAACTGAAATGAACACTTGTTCTCATTTTCTTATGAAATATCTTTATTAATTTGACTGTAAATTCTGGTATAGGCGTCATGATCGCCATGACCAGTTTCCTGAGGTTTGAGGAAGAACTTTCCTCAACGCCTAACATATCAATATACACATTTTCAGTACTGTTTATTTTTTTTTTTTTTTTTTTTTTTTTTTTTTTTTTTTTTTGCCGTCCTCTACTTATGATGCTTCATATGCCAATGCAATTCTACGTCTTAATCTAACTTTAAGTTATTTAGTTAAAAGGAAGTCACTACGGCTTCTAATTATATTGAACAAAGTGCATAACATTAATGGGATTCATAAAAGTTTCCCTATCACTGAGATTTCCATTTAAATAAGAAATAATTTATATAAATGGTTGTTGTTTTTTTTTTTTGCACTTCATCTAGCATGTAGTAAGTCACAAATAAACATTGAAATGAATAGATCTCATTATTATATTTCAAGAAGATACATTGTAACGTGGATTCAACTTAAACATGTGTATGTATTATAACAATAAGATGGTGCTACCACTCAGATATCTTATTACAACAAATACATGTATTTGATTAAATTTATTTTAACATAGTTTATGAACTAAACAAGCATGTTTATATATAAACATGAAAATACATTTCCCCTATGACATGAATACAAACCTTATTCTCGTACAAATAAGAGAAGTAACCACGAGGAGGAGAAAAACTAAACTACCAACAACGCCACCTATTACACTTCCTGTATCACTTCCGGCTCTTGGGTTGGTTTGTTTTTCTAAACAAGAACTTACATTTTTGAAATTGATAACAAAACGAAGAGAGTTAATTACTTCAAAAATAAAGATAACAGATGAATGACACGTGCTCTATTTGTATGCACCTGTATCATTCAAAGTATTAATTCATCTACAAGAAGCCTTTTCCAAACTTCATCACCGACATCTGAATTCAGGTACTTGAAATTAGGTTCTTGTGATCTTAAAAGTAAATTAAATCGGTTTTTATAAATGCAAAGTCAACTGATTACATGTACTTATGTTACAAAATGAAATCGAGTGCGAAAGATTAAAATACAGTTGCTTAAAATTCAGAAGCGTAAATACTTCAACATAGCTAGAATGCATATATTTATTTAATTAATTTAATTTGATGTATTATAAGATTTTTTTAAATCACGATTCTTGAACTTCAAACTTTTTATATCAATACCGGTATTTTTCTCAGCTTAAACTATTGTTCTTAATCTAATAAGCTAGAGTAGTGGGTGCCTGGATGTCACAAACCAACACAAACATATACATTTTTTTCCCTTTTTTAGATCAATGCAATGAATTTATAGGCAATTGAGGTGTGCAATATATCCACCGAGCCGAAACGCATACATGTAGCTTAAGGGGCGAGGTGAATATTGTACTACTAAATTATCGTTTTGACTGGAAAAGAATCAATTTTTCATACATTTGAATCAATGATACGATAATAAGAATAGGTAAGCAAATCCATGCAATCTGATTTCTTTACGTTTGCTAAAATTTTAAAATATATTTTAGGTGCGACGTACCAAAAACTTATAGACACCCAGCTCATAGGATCTACAGCCTGAGAGGAAGACTAACATACATTAAATGCTAATTACAATGATTTCTGAAATTCATTCCACTTTCTGTAATTGTTTTTTTTTTTTTATAAAGTGTATAGCCAAAAGAAGACATGTCTAACTTTGAAGCCAAAATAATTTTTGTGCAGCATGCACACATAATATCATAAATACCTTAAAAACACTTTGAGGCAGTTATATTAAAACAATTTTTCCTAATCAAAATGAGAAATATAAAAATGAAAAGAGAATTTTAATAACAGTAAATAAATATATTTATTCTAAGAATTTGTGTTTAAGATCAAATAATTCTATCATTTGTTTTATAGATGTAGAGCGTGGTTCTCTTGCTGTTTTGTTTGCCAGTGATAGAGCGTCTTTCGCTTTTTGGAGTTGACTTGGTTGTGGTCGTTTAAGTGTTGGTGGTGGTTGTGGTGATTTTGCTGTCTCTGCCGCTGCCCCCTGGTAGCGATGGTTGTGGTGTTGCTGGTGACTGTGGAGGTAGTGCTTCCGCTGCTTCTGCCGGATGTTGCTGTGGTGGTGAATCTTGTCCAATTGCAGATGACTCTGTTGTGTGTGTTTCCATGTCAATAACATGTAAGTATCCTCTGCTCATTACATTAGTTTCTGAACTTCTATTTGCATTCATGAGGATAGAGAGAATTGTTGGTTTTGCCTTCTTTCGGAGAAACATTTCAGGGATATAATATCTATCGTTATGGCTTTCAGAGTCTGGATAAGTTGGATCACTGTAATTGGAGGAAAGTGGCTCACATTCGTGGTACACGTTTTCCTCAACTCTTGCGTAGCTTTCAACCGCTAAATCCTCAGGGGTAGAACTCTCAGGCATGTAATTATATCTTTTCATCTATGATATCAAATAATAATATGAACTAGATGCGTTCTTGTTGCTGGTGCAACAAGCAGGTCTTCCGACCGACTTTTCTTTTGCGTTCTATGCTGCGTCATCCCATGAAATAGATTTCATAATGTATTTTTTCGTTTACGTTCATTTATAGTAGTTTCTCAGCACAGATCGTGATTGTTACAGTTATTTCACAACATATCTCAAAATATAGCTTTTAAAAATCGGCAAAATCTTCCATACATGTTATAAAAGAGTGAAAAGTAATTTGCAACTGAAAAAAGACAAAAACAAAGAAAAAATTTGGGGAACGCCCCGAGTGGGATTTGAACCCCCGACAGTAGGACAAAGTTTGGTTCGGTCATATCTTTGCAATAAACGCACGCATTAAGAAAATAAAAAAATATTTAGATCTCTTTGAAGACGCTCTATAAACCCTGTAAATCCAAAAGAAAAATATTGAAAAACAAAAAAGTTGAAAAATTGGACTTTTTTAATTCACTTCAGTTTGCGACCGGAAGTAGGAACGACGAAAAATGAAGGACGTTTGGCACATCTGCATATGATGCTCTTTCATGTCCATGAGTTTCAATGTCATATCTTTAGCCCTTTTTGAGAAAAGTAGGGTACAAAAATCCATTTAAAAAATACAAATTTCCCCAAAAATCGCGAACAGAAGCAAATTTTGAAAAAATGAAAAACATGTCTAGAGATATTAACCTGATGCATCTTTTCAGTAAAAATCTTTGAAATCTGTACAGACACAGCTGAGATATCGCCATAACTATGAAAATAATAATAATAGGAAACCGACGGAAAACAATAAGGTCTTCCGAAGGAAGTCATAAGACCTTAATTATCGTAAAGAATCGTTGTATAAAGTGTACATTATAGTGTTTAAGACCGTTGAAAGTTTTTAAGTAATTTGAAAGTTTCAAATAGTTTTTCAGAGTTGCTGAGAGTCCACGTATGATTTCCTACAGAAGCGTAGAGGGCTCTACACTTGTTGTGTTATTACTTTGTATAAGGTCTTATATTTCATCGTCTTAAACTTATCAACATATAAAGTGCAATAACTCCTTTTTGTCCCCCGCTTTCGAGAAAGCGAGGGGACATTAAATCTCATTCGTCTGTAAGTTTGTCAGTCTGTAAGTCTGTCAGTCTGTCAGTCTGTCCGTCTCAAAAACTTTAACCTTGACCATAACTTTTGATTCAGTGGAGCTATGACTTTCATATTTCACATGTGTATTCCTTGTGATAAGACCTTTCTGTGGGTACCACCAAATTTGACATTTTGACCTTGACCTTGGAGTTTGACCCACTTTTACACAAAAAATTCCATGCTTTTACTTTGGTCATTACTTTTGAATGGTAGACACTAGGACTTTAATATTTCACATACATATTCTTTGTGACAAGGTCTTTCATTGGATACCAACAACTTTGACCTTTCGACCTTGACCTTGAAGATTTCCGTACGTATGAAAAAACTTTAACCTTGATAAAAACATTTGAACGGTAAGGGCTAGGGCTTTCATACTTCATATATGTAATTCTAATGAGAAGGCCTTTCATTGGATACTAAGAACTTTGATCCTTTGACCTTGACCTTGGAGTTTGACCTACTTTTCAAAAACGTTGACCTTTGCCACAGTTTTTGAACAGTAGATACTAGGACTTTCATATATTTTACATATGTATTCTTTGTAGCAAGACCTTTCATTTGATATCAACAACCTTGACCTTTTGACTTTGTCCTTGGAGATTTTTTGGACATATGAAAAAACTTTAACCTTGACCATAACTTTTGAATGGTAAGGGCTAGGGCTTTCATACTTCACATATGTAATCCTTGTGAGAAGACTTTTCATCGGATACCAAAAACTTTAACCTTTTCACCTTGAACTTCAGTGATGATTGAATAAATGACATACATGTATGATATGGTGTTTATATTACACAAAATATGTCATAAAAAATGACATCTCACCCACAAAGACACCGAAAGCGGGGGACCACAATTCCTTGAATTTGCTTGTTTATACACATATTTTGAATTGTATTTAAATGTTTTTACATAATCAAAGGCAACTTCTTTTGTTTAACTGATTTTATTGCTTTTAATTTTATCAACTGAGCAAATATTATATTCATTTTCAGATATCGATCGAAACAAGATATTTAATCATATTAATTAAGTATTGTCAATATGAAAAAATAAACAGTAATTTGCAGCATAGTACGTCTGAAATGTTTCCATTACAGAAGTCAATATTTTTGTAAATAGTAAAGGACTTATAGTAGAGTATTTCCTGAACTGTGCAATGTATCATTATTTTAATTGTTAGGATTTTTATGAAATTTAGGAATCAAGTTCCTCATTATACCCTCATAAATGACAATTATGAATGAAATATTATAGAAAATTGCTTTGGGTTTTCATAGTACTGCGTACATGTAGCAATAAATGTAAACCTCATTCATTTAGGTATGCCTTTCTATTTTTTCTTCTTTATGTATATTTGCTTTCGTAAAACACTTACCTGATGCAGTTGAATTATAAAAGCATTCTCCAGTAGTTGCCTTACATCTCTCGCAATGACATTTTTCTTGACATTTCAGACCATAATACCCTGGTTTGCAAGGTTTCTTACATTTCTTTCCAAAAGCTCCTACACAAGCTTGAAACAAGAAAAGGAAAGGATATATTCAAATATTGTACCTTTTGTAACTTGATATTAAAACATTAGTATGATATCATCTTCTTTACTTTCAATTCTCTCTATTTCTTGCGAGGTCCAAAACAGTCCAATAAGTTACCTGAAACTGACCAATAAGTTAAAAAAATGTCCATTATTAAAAAAACTTACTGGATGGCTACAGGTAACTTATTTGATTAAGAAAACACAAGACAAATACATGTAAACATATATACTAATTGCAGCGCATCGTTTGATTGATTAAAAAAATCAGTTTACATTCTTCAACCTTTGCCAGAAAAATTTCAATCCACTTTTAGTTACTTTTAAATATGACCAATTTAAAGACATGCTTGATGTAGGAAGTCCTTTTTTTCTACACTTAAGTATAAGTCACATTATCCAGCGATGGGGTATACGATGAGAAACCGATGCGTTTTTTGATGAAAATGGCGTGGTTGCCGGCCGGGCACCACTAGTGATCGGACGGTGACTGAGGCCATTTTGCGAATCGGTGGGGTCATCGGTAGGAAATAATTCGTAGTTAAAATTCAGCGATGTCTCCAACGATGCCTCACATCGCTCCTCATCAGCAACCCATCATTAACATATCTTTCAAGGATCGGCCGATGTATGGCCGAGCATCGTCCAAAATCCGTTGAATCTGAGGTCATCGTCGGGTTGAAAAGTGTTCAACAGATAACGGTCGATCATCGGTCGATGTTAGACCAAACATTGGCCCGTAGTCGACCGATGTACGAACGATGTTCACCAATGTATGAGCGATGTAATATACATCGGCCGATTATCCTCGAACATCGTTTTATGATTAGCAATGCATCACTGTGCCTTTGTAAATCCGGCCGGCATCCACACCATTTTTATCATAAAACACATTGGTTGCCCATCGTATACCCAGCGCTGATTATGTGACTGATACTTTAAGGACTAGTAGGCCGATGTGTACCGATGTTGGGGCATCGCTCACACCACTGATTACCACCGATTACCACCGGTCTACGGCTTCCGACCGGGAAATGTGACCTAGGCATTAATGATGAAAAAGTTCATGTAAATCAATAACATTGGTATATACCAGGTAAGTATCAGGCACGTAGCATCGATTTTGAAAGTGGGGAGGGGGGGGGGCAGCCACAGAAATTTTTTTTACTTAACTTTAAAAGGTGACAAGCAAAAGAAAAAAAGGAATATTGTCCAAAGTCGAAAATCCTATTTTGAGGGGGGGGGGGAGTTAGAGGCAAACTTTTTTCATTACCAATTCCTTTCAATGAACAATTTAATAGTAAAAGAATTGTTGGCAAAAAAGGGGGGCAGGCCCCCCTGCCCCTCTGTTGCTACGTCCCTGAAGTATAGATTTCAAAGCGTCAATACTTCCTCAATCATATATCAAAATTCTTTTTAAGGAAGTTGTTGGTGATATGCTAAATGCGTAAAAAAAATTTAAATAGTTTTTTTATCCGATTTTTTTCTTTTCTTATAACATCATAAATTAGTTATTAAATTGAAATTATATTAATTATTAATAAGGCAGAGGAGTTTCATTTGAAATTTAATAGAAGAGTCTTCTCATATTAACGAGAGTAGAACTCGATAAAAATGATAAGAGTTCTTGCTTTCTCTATGTCTTAAAACTGTGTTCTATATACTATTAATATTTGGCAAAATATATATACCAAACTGATGATTGTTTGGACAGAAACACACTTTATTGTTTGTGACAGAAGGGACCCCAATACTAATTTTTGTTATTATCATTTTCTAATATATATACTTATTGTCATTTTTAAAAAATGACAAAATCGCACTATATGTTTTTTGTATTGTTATGTTTTTAGTTACATATAAGCGGTAGAATAGCCAGATCATTTTTAAAAATAAATCCTGTTTGAAAGCATGCAAGAGTCTTTAATATGCAAATATTTTTATATAAAATAAAGACATGCATTTATCTCTCCTGCTGCAAATAACTGTAGAAGCATTTATTTTTATGATCTTCTTTTGAAAATCTTTTATATAAATACAGCTAAATACATTAATTTTTTATACTGTAATGTTCATGCAAAAAAGGGATTGCCCCCTTACTTGGGAGGTGGATATCAAAAGCCCAGAGAGTAAAGAAAATCAAAATTTAATGTATTATGTTTTGTTGTTGAAACCACTTATTATACTGAATTGCACCTTTATGAACTTTTCTCTAAATAAAAAAAACACAATTCGAAATGATGAGTTCTTTCCTCTTTATAACGTGGTCTACTCGTAAATAGGTGGTTTTCAAAAGGTGCTTAATAGTAATATTTTTTGTAACGACAAGAGAAATAGGATCTATCTTTATTTTTTGAAAATGGTTTATGCAATAAGTGTATAATCAGTTATCTTCAGTGTATAATCGATTTCAGTCGTCTGGAGAAAGAATTAATTTAAAGAAAGCACTTACGGTAACATTTCCCTTGAACGGTTCTGTGGGCAGAACAGTTTATGACTAAACTCAAGAGAATTATGGAAATAAACTATTATAATGGGTTAAACTTTTTGGGGGAAACACATAAACATGTTTTAACCAGAATAAGTGCCTATCTATCAAGATCGTGGCATTTGGGATCTACAGGTGCTATCTCTGCAAAAATGTTTTCAATCAACAGAGGAGATGCCAAGACCACCAGTCTGACACAATCCATGCGCTCAGATTGATATATTGAAGATTATTTCCTAAGCAATTATAGTTTTGGAAATTTGCACTTCAATTTCTGATGCAATTAAGCGGAAAAAAATAGTGCAGTCTAGTAATGTGACATCTATTTTCTAAAAAAAAAAATAAATAAAAGCTTAAGGAGAGATGAAACAAATAATCTTTTTTCTTTGGAGGAGACTTAATATCATGTCACAGGTTTAGATAGGTGGACAATTCTTTGAATTTTTTTCTCCTTAGACATGGAAAATGAAATAGACTTGGAAAATATTACATAATACTTCAAAAAATCAAAAATATGGACAAATCACACTCAGTAAAGATTTACAGATGAAAACAAATTTCAGAATATGTTAGCTTGGTGCTTAAAGTGTAATATAAACTTAAAGCGACTGTACGGTTGCAAATCGTGTGCTTAATCATTAGAATTTACCCAATGTGTCATTAAGGAATAATGCAAAACGTTGAAGACAGCAGTTTTAGAAACATAAATATTCTCTCCTCATACAAAATTCACGTAATTAGAATCTGCCGGAAAATCAAGGGTCGTACAATTTAGATCTCTTCACTTGTACCACGTGAATTCTAAAATGGTACGTGTCTACACTGTAGGGTTTACACTTATAATGGAATATTAGGTAAAAGCAATTCCCAAAAGCAAATTATCATAACTCTCCGATAAATAAATACTTGTTAACATTTTAGTCTGCATTCAGACAAATTTCACAAAATTAAGTACAAATGTTGACGTTTTCTGTATTGGGGTCCAGGAAGGGAAAATCCACCAAATCATACGTCATCGCGGCAAAATGACACACCAAATATTTTTCTGTAGTTCCATCACAATTTGCACTTCAAATTTTTATAGATCATAATTGCATTTTTATGTTGAGTTTACAATTTTTTTTTTGAAAACCATGGAGATACGAGAGTAATAACATGTATCAACGAACTTGTAGAGAAAAACCTTCGCGAGGCCCATGTGAATGTCGCCGAGATCCCTTTTCGTCTTCATCCAATGATTATATTAATCTCCCGACTAAATTTTTGTCAGGAAATTTGCTTTTTCAACCTATATTTTGGTTTCTTTTTCTTTTTGGTCGAATTTGATAATGTAGCAGGCCTACCGGGCTTCCCTCTTTTACATGCTGTATTGTTTATGAGAACTACGCATGCGTGTATAGCATGGAATGTGGAATCTCGAACACATTGTGATGTATGTATTTATGTACCATAAATAATTATCAATTTAAATGAAATAATCAGAATTATTATTTATGAAACTTATAATTTTCTGAAAGTGTGTACATTTATGAGTATTAAAAAATTTCATATCTTATAGGAAATTTTTAGCAAGTCTATTTTTGATGAGATGCGCCGTACAGTCGCTGTAAGAAAAATATTCCAAGCCATGTCAATTTTATCGGGAAAAGCAAAATGGTAAAAATTAGCCCATGTGATTTTTCTGATTTTTGATCATTTTGTTTTCCCTCATTTATACTTATGCAGTATCATTCCTGATTACGGGGATCATATCTCTCAGTTGATTAGATACGCGAGAGCATGCTCTACGTATGAACAATTTTCAAAACGGCGTAGGTTATTAACAAACAAGTTGCTGAAACAGGAATATCAGCAATGTAGTTAAAGGTCAACATTTTGTAAGGTATATGGTCGACACAATGACCTTGTCAGCACATGCAATTTTTCAATAAGTCACATCTGACTGACGTTTTTCATTCTAATTGTAAGTCCATTATATACACACTGGTATTGTCGACGGATTTTTTTCCGTTATTTCCCGATCATGACAAGGAGCACACGCTGGGTGTGACCGGTCGGCAGGGGATGCTCATTCCTCCTTGACACCCGATTCTACCTCTGATGTTTAGAGATCCATGTTTGCTCTGCTTCTATTATGTATTGTTTGATGGGCTTTTGAGCTTGAATACTGTTCATTATCTCCATATATTTTTTTTCGCAAGAATACCATTTGATGGCTTTGGTTGATGCTACTGTTGATTAACAAATATGCTAGCATTCTTAAAACGTTAAGATTTAATTGCATTCAAATCATGGATGGGATTACAAAAAGAAACTAGATGCTGTCATGAGACAGTAATACCCGCACTAACGTGTTTGCCTCTAAATACACACTCCTACATATTGGGCAGCTTTCCAAGGAAAAAGTCAAAATAATTCTATAATTTACACAGAACATGTATTCGTCAAATTGAGTATGAAATTCTCAGACCCTGTGACCCTGTGATCTATGACTCAGAACTTCTTATATGTATTTTACATGCTTAATTCATTACCAGTTTGAATTTAATTAATGATGTAAATTATATTTTGATAAATGTTTTGCTCATAATAGGTCTTTTTAAATTTACTAATCCCCCCTCCTCGACACCACAAACACACAGCACATACTTTTTTTGGAATAGGCTAGATGGAAAAGTTTTGTTAAAACATCGTTTGTCATGAATTAATTAAAATTTGTTCTTGTACTATACATGTTAACATGTAAACACCTTTTGGAAAATTTCTACATCACATTGGGTTGTGTCACCCATATTATGATATTTTTAGATTAAACACCATTCGGCACACCTCGGCCGATTCCCACTTCATCTGATAAGGTGACGGAATCGACGAAGATTTGCCGAATGGTACAGCAACAGCACATGCTGCAGTCTGGTGTGCATTGGGTTAATTCATTTTGTGTTATAACTGGATTATATTTCATGAAGTTGACAAGACCTATGACAGTCGGTAAGTACACGTTTAAGTATAGTGGGGGTAAAATAAACCCAAACGATTAGGTTAAAGTTCAAAAAGGGTCAAAGATCATCGCATACCACACTAGACGAATTTCATATTGCGAAGTTATCTCCCGTTGTCGATGTGACATTCAGTTACTGCCAATACTAGTGCAGATCCAGAATTTTTTTTCGGGAGTGGGGAGAGGGGTTCACATCTCAGTCAAAAAAAATCCAGCCCAGATTTTCCTGACAAGCAGGAGGAAAAAAAACTGAAAACAAATAAACAAAATAAAAACAATGATAGTGGGGTCAATGTTTTGTAAGTTAGGGGGAGGATGTCCAAAGTCATTTTTATTTGCTTCAGTATATATATATATATATAGTCTTGTTTAAATAACAAAGCAAATTCCAGGGAGGGGGGGTCCAATCTCCCTAGCCACTCCCAGTCCCTGAAATAACAAATCTATTTTGTGATTCCAATTAAATAGTAGATTTTTTCCCTTTTAACCAATTATACATATTTTGTTTCTTGTGTTTATATTATGTCTGTCTAGTGTCTATTTGTCTGCAGAAACTTTAACCTTGCCCCCTAAGTTTTAAGTGGGATGGGCTATACACATGGCTTCCACATTTCATAGGTTATTTCTTGTGACAAGACCTTTTATTTTGACCTCTTGATCGCTTGCCCTAGGATTTTTACATATTTTTACAAGAAAAATACCAAACTTTAAATTTGGCCTAAATTTTGATCAGTAGGTGCTAGGGCTTTCATGCTTTACATGTGTATTCGTTGTGGACTGTCAACAGATATAAATATGTTTGACCTTGACCCTAGAGTTTGAACCACTTAAAAAAAAACTTTAACCTTGGCAATTAACTTTTGAACAGGAAGTACTAGGGATTACTTATTTCACATGTATATTCCTTGTGACAAGACTTTCTTCTGATACCAACAATTTGAACCATTTGATCTTGACCTTTGAGTTTGACATATATTTGAGAAACCTCAACCTTCGCCATAGGCTTCCATACAGGGGCATCAGTGTTTCACAAACACATCTTGTCTTCATTATTATTTGGTGGTGTCTCCATATGAGGGAAAAATTCCCGAGAGAGATGTATTCACAACAAACAAACAAATTACTAAAGAAAATATAAAACATGAATATGTTGGTCATGCAAATATCTGCAAGAAAAAAACAGCTTTTCAAATACTGTAACCATATTGTAACCCTTTCAAAACACTCATTTGAGGTTTTCTAGATCTGGTTTCCTTATCATATAACGTCTGTTGTGACGTGTCGTCCATCTGTTTGTGCTGAAACCTTTTTACAGTTTTAACTTCTCTAGAACCACTGGGCCAATTTTACCCAATTCATATAGAAATATGTACATTTGTATGTCAGACTGTCCATCTGTCTCAATAAATTTAACCTTGGTCATCACGGTCATATCTACTGAATGAGAAGAGACAAGGCATACATATTAAACTTATGTACTAGTATTTACCTGTGAGAATGGCATGGGGTTTTTTTTACATGTGATCTAGAAGTTTGACCTACTAGCAAAAAAGATAAATTGTTACAAATTCATCATTTTGAAAGAGAAAAGTGGGCATTCATACTATAATGCATGTATATTATTACCTGTGATAAGACCTTTCCAAATAAATCATGACTTTTAACTCTGTGACCTTGACCTTGAAGCCTAACCTACTTTTCAAAAATGTTGCATTTGCTTATAACTTTTGATTGAAAAGAGATATGACTCTCACATTTGACATGTACATTAATAATTACTCATAAGAATTCAAGATGATTCCCAGCATGCGATGCTTTTTTACCCCTTGACGTTGATGTTTTACCTAATTTTCAAAATATTTAACTCTCCTAAAAGATGATTAGGCTTCTTAGTAATATTAAGGAGGACTTCAGGGAATACAGGGCTTTTTGCATAAAAAACTTAATTTTTCCACCCCCATTTAACCCCCCGGGGCAAAATCAAAATTCCGAAAACTTACTGCACATCTACATATTACCACCAACCATCTCCCAAAAGAAGATTAGGCTACTGTGTAAAATGTAAGAGGAGTTCAGGGAAAACGGGGCTTTTTGCATAAAAAAACATCATTTTTCAACCTCCATTTGACCCCCCGGGGCAAAATTGAAATTCCGAAAACTCACTGCACATCTACATGACACCACCAACCATCTCCCAAAAGAAGATTAGACTACTGTGTAAAATGTAGGAGGAGTTCAGGGAAGACGGGGCTTTTTGCATAATAAACGTCATTTTTCGACCCCCATTTGACCCCCGGGTAAAAATCAAAATTCCAAAACCTTACTGCACATCTACATGACACCATCAACCAACTCCAAAAAGATGATTAGACTACTGTGTAAAATGTAGGAGTTCAAGGAAGACGGGGCTTTTTGCATAAAAAACGTCATTTTTCGACCCCCATTTGACCCCCCGGGGCAAAATCAAAATTCCGAAACCTTACTGCACATCTACATGACACCACCAACATCTCCCAAAAGAAAATTATGCTACTGTGTAAAATGTAGGAGGAGTTCAGGGAAGACGGGGCTTTTTGCATAAAAAACGTCATTTTTCGACCCCCATTTGACCCCCCGGGGCAAAATCAAAATTCCAAAACCTTACTGCATATCTACATATTACCACCAACCATCTCCCAAAAGAAGATTAGACTACTGTGCAAAATGTAGGAGGAGTTCAGGGAAGACGGGGCTTTTTGCATAATAAACGTCATTTTTCGACCCCCATTTGACATCCTGGAGCAAAATTGAAATTCCAAAACCTTACTGCACATCTACATGACACCAACAACCATCTCCCTAAAGAAGATTAGGCTACTGTGTAAAATGTAGGAGGAGTTCAGGGAAGACGGGGCTTTTTGTATTAAAAAAAACGTCATTTTTCGACCCCCATTTGACCCCCGGGGAAAAATCAAAATTCCAAAACCTTATTGCACATCTACATGACACCACCAACCATCTCCCAAAAGATGATTAGACTACTATGTAAAATGTAGGAGGAGTTCAGGGAAGAAAAGTGTGACAGACGGAAGGACGGACAGATGGTCGGACGGACATGAGTAACAACAATATACCCGAACTTTCTTTAGAAAGTGCGGGTATAATAAAAGTTTTTCATGTTAATAAGAAGTCATTAATACTCTTTTCTAGAGTATCGGGGTCACGTTTATCATGCTAACATTCATGTTCATTTTGGTGCTGTTCAACTGTTGTGTTGTATTGACCTTTGTTCTGCGGTTTCAGTCCTTCTCATTGTACCTTAGAGTTCTTACAGAGTGTGCAATCTGGCGTTGGATATCTGTTCATCTAAGAGACAGAGAAAAATGCCATGAAGTAAATCTGATATATATATATACCATTAATTCAATTAAATTAATTAATTTATATCAAATAAATAAATTCAATAAATTAAAAGTTTACAAAACAATAAACAAAGCATTTATCAATGTAAATATTTTACCAACTCAAATCCATCTCTCATTGCAATCATTCCTTCTTCGTCAGAGACATCAAAGAAAACGAATATTTACTAATTTTCAATGAAATCGATATGTATTAATTGAAGAAAGGCAGCGCACGTGTTGCGTGTATATAAGGGTGTGTGTGTGTTTCAATTATTCTGTTAGGCACATTTGTGCAGAAAAAAAGTGTATAATGGCTTTTAGCTGAGAAATGTAATCAATGCAATTAAAATATGATATGCAACGAATGGAACCGCTTGCTGTCTTGAATCTAAGCATACTTCTAAAGTTAATGTAAAATACTTTTATAAATAAACATAACACTATGTCTTAATTTAGTAAATCATTAAAATACTCTATACTCTACTCATTACATGTAAAACCTCGCATTTTACCATCACAGGCATCAAAATTGCATTTTTCTTCACATCCTCCTCCCTTTCTTCTGAATGGACATGGTTTTGAACAGTTTATAGCAATAATCTTGAGGCCCTCTGAAATACAGCGAGATAACGGCAATGCAATAATCTATTCCCATCATTTGTTGGTTTTTTTAGTTACTTAATATATTTATATTGAAAGGCAAAAAATATGCTAGCAAATAAAAAATAACGAGTAGTTTTATTATTTCTATTACTTGCAGGTTAAACATTTGTACAATATTCCAAATTATTTTCCGTTTTAGTTATTGGCAATGGAAATTGCTTAAATATTTGGAATACATTTTTTCATCTTTTCAATGCAAGAATTGGTTTTGCAGTCACAGTCCTCACATATTTTCTACCATAATATTCTTGTGGATAAGGAATTAAACAAATAACCCACCGAAACAAACTGAATGCAATGCATAAATCATAGAGAAGGACAGTGTCATTTTCATCCTCTTTCAAACATTTCTCTTTAAACTTTACGATGGTGTAAAGGTCATTATACTATCGCAAATAGCTGCCGCCATATTATCATCTACTATGTAAGTACATGTTCATGTGGTACATATAGCCCTTATGAATTTACAGAATGAAATAAATTTACAAGTTATAAAATATTTAAATATAATTAAGCAATGCTGGTAAACCATAAAATCCTTTGAATTAAACAAGTTATGAATAAAATTAAATAATTATTTTTTTTAGATTGGGGTTAACTTGTTAAACACTTTAAATTTCTATTAAGAACTGAAACTATTTTAGATACTGATTTCACAGTATGTTAATTTGATTAAACGTTTTAAAAAAGAACTATATTTGTAGAAAGATCACAAGTTTAAAAGAATAATGAGTAGAGAAAGAAGATTGATTGATTATGTATTGTTTAACGTCCCTCTCGAGAATTTTTTACTCATATGGAGACGCCACCACTTGCTGGTGGAGAGCTGCAATTTTTTTCCTTTACCCGGCACTCAGGGCTATTGAGCAGGAAGGGATCTTTTTCATGCCAGCACCTACTGCGACACGTGACCTCGGTTTATACGGGATAATCCGAAGGACCGGTCTCCATGCCCCACACTGGGATTCGATCCCGCGACGTAAGGATTAACTACTTACTTTGTGACTCTAGACCTGACGTTCTACCACGGCGCCACGCGAGCGACCTAAGAAAGTAGAAGACAAATTAAAGACCAAATACCTGTTTCTGATTGGTCCTTACACGAACCATTCATACTATCACAATCTTTACAGAAGCATTTTTCTTCACACCCTCTACCATAATACCCGGGTGGACAAGTATAGAACAATCTTTTCCAAAACTTCCCAAGCAAACTAGAAGAAAAATGCATAATTGGTAAGATTAAATATACAGTAAGGTCTATGTTTGGCAGTATGGTTGTTTTGATTGTTTTGATTTATTGTTATTTCATACTTATTGAATGAGATGTCTTATATTAGTCCATAGCTTAATATTTAGAGCTTGAATACTGATCGTTATCTCCATGTATTAGGGAACACGTACACTGTACCTAGATTCTGTGGTCTAATAGTTTAGACAAGGTTGAAAGAAAAAATTGACTATAGCAAAAGAAAAATAGAATCTCCTCCCCCATACTTTGATATTTCGCATTATATCATGACTTAATCAACTGAAAGTATGGTCTCTGTATGCCTGAAAGTCCTCCACTGAACGCATTTAGGGATAATTGGGGTATTCATAGATTTTCAAATTTGGCATGAATTCCAAATAAAAGTTCAAATGAACAGGTTTTTCAAACATAACATATATTTTATTTTTAATTTCCTCTATTGGGAAAGTATTCTTATATACGTAAATAGTATTGAAATTGTTATCCTACTTCGTGGCATGGTTTCGTTAAAACATTCCCCTGTCGTTGCATTACATCTATCCCCGGGACATTCTTCTTGACATTTAACTCCAAAGTATCCTCCAGGACATGGCCTGCTACATTCGAGCCCAAATGAACCTACGCATGCTATATTAATAATGAACTCATTTAAAGTAGGCTTCTTTTGTTTTAACATCAAAATCGTATAAGAAATCATTGCATTAATTACGATATCTTTCTATCTGTTAAGGAATTGAAATACACGAATTTACATTATAATAACAAATCAAGTAAATTTATCATTTGATATAATTTGATAATTAAGTTTCAGGTCAAAAGCTTACGGAAACATTTCCCTCCTAAAGTTCTGTAACCATCACAACATCGCAAAATCCTTCTACATTTAAACAGTGTCATTATGTTATATTTGTTTATGCATTCATTGATTTATTTATCTATTTATCAAAATTTTCATGCATGGATAAAAAAAAAATATATAACTCACTGGTCACTGGAAGTAAAATCCCAACACAATGGTTCTACGAATGACGTAAGTTCTCGAGTGGATTCCAAAAACATCAAAGTAAAGAAAATGACTTTAGAGTATATCATATTGAAAACAATCTTTACTAATGTTTTTCTTTACGGACAATGTGTATGATTTCCTGAATGGCACTTCTCCCAATATTACATTTTAAGAGCACTTAGAAAATGAAATATCAAAGTATTGAAATGATAGGTCGCGAAAAAGTATGATAAGTGGGTTTATGCAATTTTTCTAATCATTTATACATGTATCACGTCTCCTTGACGTGTAATAAGTCATCCTCTTTGAACTTAATTATTTCCTTTTTTTGAAAACTCATAATTAAAATCTTATTTCTTTACCTTAAATGGATTTCAAGGAAAATAATTAAAATAATTACTCAAATAAATTTCAATTTCAATTCATTAATATCATACATGTAAAAAAAATTCGAATTTTCCTTCATTTTTTCATTTCTTAACATGGACATGCACGTTCAAATTTTCTTTGTTTACTTTATGATATACATTTGTAGGTGAATACTGAAAAAAAATTCAAGAATATTTAGTAAAAGAAATTTGAAGATGCACGCATCCATTCTTATTATTGAATTTCATATTACTTTGAACCCAATCATTCAATAAATAAAAGATTAAATCATAACATGTTTTATGAAAATAAATCTTTTTTTCACTGAAACATAAAACATCTTCAATAAATGCTAAAGTTTATCTGTGATGCAAGAAATACATGAACATATCAAACTGTATATAACATAAGAAAGAAGCAAAATGCTACGACTGTATGTCAATCTCTCCACAACGAATGAAGAGTTTTTAAACGGGATAGATAAAAATATGAGCATATTATTTTAACAGTATGTCACTGTGATTGATAGTGTAAAACGATGGGACATAAAGCAAGATCCAAGGTAGCAAAACATCGTCAAATAATTGAAAATCAGCTTGAAATGAAGCACAATAAAAAGATTGTAACCGTGCAGTGCAATTTTTCCAACACTTTTTCTATACATAAAAAAACAAATTTTATTTATCAAAAGATGCCCTAACCTTGGGCCTTTATACTAAAGATAACAAAATACTTTTATTTAATTATTTATTCCCCTCGTCTTTCTGCAAAATTAAATTAATTGAGCACTCGATCCCGATCAAGCCGAACCCGATCCAATATGAGTTCGATCCCGATCCAGTCGACTCCGTTCTTAATACATAAAAATCAATAACAACTGCAATTTTAATTTAAATATGTCAAAAACAATGTAAAAAAGATTGTATATAAAACATTTTATGAAACATAAAATTTTATTTATTTGGCGATATAGGCCACGGCTGCATTAAACAAATAAGGGAGCCCAGCATCAATTCTTGAACAAATAAGGGAGCCTAGCATCAATTCTTGCCTTGGTGACGTCCCCACAAATAAACAAGCATTAGTGGTAAGCCCTGGGAACAGATGCTCGCCTGCTTGGACAATAATTGCAAAATTCAATCAATTGTGTACCAAGTCATATATTAAGATTTTAGGTTAGTCACTACTGGTGAGCCAAATATCCACTTGGGCAATATGTTCCTCCAGGTAGGATCCGATTTCAGCCGTGACGATTTGGGCAAGTCCTTGCTGCGGGTATGGATTAAGGCTTGATATTATCTGGAAAAGAAAACAGAACAAAACACGAGAAAGCAGCAGATGAATTCCATTAACATACTACTTTTATTAAGGGGTGAGGTTGGGGGGGTTGGAATTTTGCAGAAACTTGATATTTTGCGCGCGACGTCACGCAGAAGGATAAAACGTACGCTCAACTAGGACCTGGGGTCCCCCGCAAATAGTTCGTCATTTTGCGTAGTAATAAAACATTCTAGGAACTTTCCAGGCAGTAAAGGCACAAAAGTAAATTTATCGATATCAATACGGAGACCTCAGGTCACCTTATATATAAAATGAATTTTATATGATAGAAAAAATGACTCCAAAATAATCATATTGATAACTTGATGAAGATCATAATTCTAATAATATATATTAGCAGAAACGTGAAAGTAATAAAGGGTGCCCAGAGGTAACTTAATATTGTACATCAATAGAGGGACAAAAGATCACCTTACATTGTACATCAGTAGGGGGACCAGAGGCCACCTTATATTTTAAATCATTAGGGAGACTAGTGGTCACCTAATATTGTACTGTACATCAGTAGAGAGACCAGAGGTCACCTTATATTTTACATCAGTAGTAGGACCAGATGTCATCGTATATTGTACATCAGCAGAAGAACCAGAGGTCACCTTATATTGTACGGGGACTAGTGATCACCTAATATTGTACTGTACATCTGTACCGGGACCAGAGGACACCTTATATTTTACATTAGTAGTTGGACCAGAGGTCATCTTATATTGTACATCAGCAGAAGGACCTGGGGTAACCTCTTGTATATCAATAGGGGGACCAGAGGACACCTTATACTATACATCTGTAGGGGGACCAGAGGACACCTTATATTGTACATCGGTAGGGGGACCAGGGATCACCTTATATTGTATATCAGTAGGAGGACCAGAGGACACCTTATATTGTACATCAGTACGGGGACCAGAGGTCACCCGATATTTTACATTAATACGGGGAGAAGTGGTCACCTAATATTGTACTGTACATCAGTAGAGGGACCAGAGGTCACCTTATATTGTACATCAGTAGGGGGACCAGAGGTCACCTTATATTGTACATCAGTAGGGGGAACAGAGTTCACCTTATATTGAACATCAGTAGGCTGACCAGAAGTCACTTTATATTGTACATAAGTAGGGGGACCAGAGGTCACCTTATATTTAACATCAGAAGGATGACCAGAGGTCACCTTATATTGTACATCAGCAGGGGTACCAAGGGTCACCTTAAATTTGTACCTCAGTAGGGGGACTAGAGGTCACCTTATATTTAACATCAGAAGGATGACCAGAGGTCACCTTATATTGTACGGGAACTAGTGTTCACCTAATTTTGTACTGAACATCTGCAGCGGGATCAGAGGTCACCTTATATTTAACACCAGAAAAAGGGACTAGAAGTCACCTTATATTGTACATCAGTACGGGGACCAGATGTCACCCGATATTTTACATTAGTATGGAAACTAGTGGTCACCTTATATTGAACATCAATAAGGGGACCAGAGGACACCTTATATTATACATCAGTAGTAGGACCTAGAGGTCATCTTATATTGTACATCAGTAGAACGACCAGAGGTCACCATATATTGTACATCAATAGGGGGACCAGAGGTCACCTTATAATTAACATCAGTAGGAAGACCAGAAATCACCTTATAATTAACATCAGTAGGAAGACCAGAAATCACCTTATATTGTACATCAGAAGGGGGACCAGAGGTCACCTTATATTGTGCATCAGTAGGGGGACCAGAGGCTACCTTATATCGTTCATCAGTAAGGGTGACCAGAGGTCACCTTATATCTAACATCAGAAGGGGGACCAGGGGTCACTTTATATTGTACATCAGTAGGGGGATCAGAGTGCAGCTTATATTGAACATCAGTAGGCTGACCAGAAGTCACTTTATATTGTACATAAGTAGGGGAACCAGAGGTCACCTTATATTTAACATCAGAAGGATGACCAAAGGTCACCTGATATTGTACATCAGCAGGGGTACCAAGGGTCACCTTATATTGTACATCAGTAGGGGGACCAGAGGTCACCTTATATTCAACATCAGAAGGATGACCAGATTCACTTTCTATTGAATATCAGCATGGGGACCAGGGGTCACCTTATATTTAAAATTATAAGGGGGACCAGAGGTCATCTCATATTTTACATTGGTAGGGGACCAGAGACCACTTTATATTTTCCATCAAAAGGGGGACCAGAGACCACTTTATATTTTCCATTAAAAGGGGGACCAGAGGTCACCTTATATTTAACGCCAGAAGGGGGACTAGAGATCACCTTATATTGTACATCAGTAAGGGGATGAGAGGTCACTTTATATTGATCATCAGCAGGGGTACCAAGGGTCACCTTATATTGTACATCAGTAGGTGGACTAGAGTTCACCTCACATTGTACATTAGAAGGGGACCATAGGACATCTTATATTGTACATCAGTAGGGGGACTAGAGGCCATTTTTTTAATTGTATATCAGTAGGGAGACCAGAGGTCACCTTTAATTTAACATCAGAAGGGGGACCAGAGGTCACCGTATATTGTATATCAGTAAGGGGATCAGAGAACACTTTATATTGTACATCAGCAAGGGGACCAGGGGTCACCTTATATTGTGAATCAGTAGGACCAGAGGCCACCTTATATTGTACACCAGTATGGGGACCAGTAAAGGGAATAGAGGTCACCTTATATTATACATCAGTAGGAGGATTAGAGGTCACCTCATATTGTATATCAGAAGGGGGACCAGATGTCACCTTATATTGTACCTCATTAAGGGTATTAGAGGCCACTTTATATTGCACGTCATTTGGGGGACCAGAGGTTACCGTATATTGTACATCAGTAGGGGGACCAGAGGACACCTGATATTGTACATCGGTAGATCACCTTTTATAAGGGTCGTTTAATAAATAATGTCTTCGGTGCTCGGAAAGGAACAAAAGTCGCTTTTCAATAATTTAATTAAAATGATTTAACCTAAAATAATCTTTTCATTAAAACACATGTAAGTAACATTTTTTATCCAATTTCTGATTCATTTTCAATTGTTTTTTGAACTCATTTTTGGGTATGAACCTTTGTGTACTGAATTATTGCAGATCCTATGATTTCCTGGACTTGTTTCTTCCTTCTGAAAGGCGATTTCACAAGTTTGTCAAATGGAACAAGTCAAAAGGCGAAAGTTTTGGCGAATATTGTTAATGTGAATGAACATTAACTTTTGTTTATCCCCAAGACTCCTTTACTCTTCAGGGCTTTCGGGTTTGGACGCTGTCATGAAAAAAATCTAATGTTGTGGATTCCTGATTCTCATTAACCTTTTGATTTTTTTTTTTGCAAAAAATTGCTTTCTAGATTTCTCCAGAAATTAAACTGCATCCCAAAATACGAATTTGGACAATAAGACCACTAATATTTAAGAAATTGCCTATAAATCTATCTTTGTGCTCTTGTAATTCTCTGCTCTTCTCAGACCTTTGCTGTTTTTGTCAAGTACATCTCATTGTAGATTTGGTTTTGAGGGTTTTAAGCAATAGATTCAAGTTTCATTATCTGTTTGAAATTCAAATAAACGTGGATAACTACAATTACTGATATTTTTAATAATTGTTCATATATTCTTATACGCAGTCGTTTTTACTCATTTTTTTAAAGGGTTACTTTTGAGTACTAAGCTTTTTTTTCTGTCAAACGTTTTTAAAACAGTGCGAACTACGCCCGAAATGATGTCTATTTTGAAAGAGGGCGTATACAATACACCGCTCTGAGACAAAATGTTTTCAATTTTCAAAATTCACAAAAAAGGTATATTTTTCTAAAATCATGTTCTCAGTAATGTCATCTTCAAAATATTTTATTATTTTATTTTTCTGAACGACTTATCATTTGATAATATTTATTTCAAAGTTGACAGTTAAGCATACGAGGGTTGTCCCAAAAAGTCGTAGACAGGTAAAACAGTTTTGTTTCTCTTTGTTTTATTAAATTTCTTTCCTTGCCACAGCAAAGAGTAACTTATTATGATCATGCACTTCAAGTTTCATGATGATATCACATCTTTTGAGAAAATTATGAAAAAATAAACAAAGAATATAAGTGTACACCGGCGCAAGAAAGCAAGCGTTAATTACGTCTCTTATAACATCATGATCTCTTTGTCTGCTTCACAAGCGGGTATTAACATTCAATATTCTTTTTAAGTGAAAGACCACTCTTGATTAACGGACATATTTAAATTCACTACTGTCCGTTTGTTTTTTACTTGTTTTTTTTAAAGCAGATTCAAATTTCAGTCGAAAAATCGCCTTACATTGTCGGCAGCAGAGAATACAAATTGTTTGACGTCGTTCGCGGACGAGATTTTTCCATATTGTCTGCGTTTATCAAACAATACTCTACTTCTTACATGCCGTAATTAACTATTTTCGGTACAGAAGAAAAACCCTCATTGAATATCGTGCAATTTGAAAATAACTTCTTTATTAAAATCTGGTGTGTAATATCACTTCTGTAGTCTTGTAGTCTTTTTTCCCGTCTCTGATGTATATTGACCATATCCAACACAATTTATTGCATCTCCGTGCGCCGACTACGCGTTTGACGACGTCATTTTCATCAAACTCAATTTCAATGATACAATGAAAATCATTACACCAATCGTAGGTTTCTAATGATATTTATATGAAATTTTGACATAATATTAAGATTTTTATTCTGTTTTCAGTGATTTAAATTTGAGTTCAATGTATTATATAGTACTAAAAAAATAAAAGCTAATGTAACAGTAATATCCGTAAATTATTCCGAATTTTGTCCGTGCGCCGACAGGCCTTATCGGCCTTCATATAAATCGTCCTAATATTATTAATATGAAAGATATGTTTTTAAAAATTCACAATTTTAAAGAACATTGACTATATTATGTCTTCGCAAAATTTTGTAAGTATTGGTTGCATGATTAAAAAGTTATAAACATTGTCTACGACTTTTTGGGACAACCCTCGTATTTAGTGGAAAATGGGTTTAATAGAGCTATAAAAACGAATTTTGAACATGAATGGGTCAAGTCTCCATTCTTCGTTAATGCTTAAGGACAGACGAGACGTTCCTTAATAATAGATTAATTTGAAGAGTTTGTCATTGAAGTATTGCTACTTAAACAGGCTTACTCACAAAAAAATTAGGTACCTTACCAGGCATTTCTGCAAGATACCAGGGGTAGTTTTTCTTATATAATCCTTTAGGAAATAAAAATAATTTTCCAATTTCAAATGTTTAAGTGTTTGGATTTGTTAAAAACGTTTAGAAACTGGTTTAGAAATCAGAATGTTATTAAAATTTTAAATATTTTTCATACATTACGGAAATATACAAAACAGATTTTGAGGAACGTCTCATCTGACCTTAAATGATGGAAATGTAAATGTAAAATCTATTTCATTTGTCCAAAAAATGGAATCTGAACCCATTCTATGTGAAAATCGAACTTTTCTGATAAAATTTAGGCTTCAACAAACCTGTCCATTTAAATCACATTGAAAGACGTCAATAGTGCATATACTTCGTAGCGTAGTCAGGTTAAAGCGGTTGGTCTTGGAGAGAGTTCGAATCATACATGAAGCTTTTTTCTTTGTTTTTTTTTTTTGTTTTTAAATGTCTTAAAAACATGAATAAAAAATAAATTATTCATAAATTATTAAAACAATGAAATACAGAATTTGATATGTAAAAGATGATATAAACCATGAAATTTTGAAAAAAATACTACTTTTCGAATTGAGAAACATCTTTTTTCAGAGCGGGGGATTGTCCTCGCCTTGTACACCTCCATTCTTTGCTATGTGTCGTATAGTCAATCATACACCATCAGTGATTATTTGTTGAAATTTGGCAAACAGTACATTACTTGTTTAATTTTTGTTTGCAAGTACGGTATCTATTTTTGATGCCCATTATATATTTTTTTTATCATTGAAATCCACCTGCTCAATTGTCTATAAAACAAACATTGATTGCAGTAAATTTTTACATATTTCAGTGAGTATTTCTTAGGGATTCTTAACAAGTTTTACAGCAGTTTTAAAGGACGGTTTAATTTCACTCTAGTTTACTGATTCTTTACAATTCATTTTTAATGCTGTGTCTCGAATACCATTGTTTTCCAGCTTCTCACAATAATTAAACTATGTTATGAAAAGTAGTCACATCAATTGTTATAAATTCATTAAAAATGCAATAATGCGAAAAATTCAAGCTTAGTATTGTATGTCATACAGTTCAGGACATTATTAATTGAACAGCCCTTATAATTTGTACATCAGTAGGGGGACAAGAGGTCACATTATATTGTACATCGTTAAAACTAATCATAACACTATTTTGAACGACAATGAAGAAACCAGAAGACACTTTATATTTTACATCAATAAGAAGACCACAGGTCATCTTATATTGTAAGTCAACAGGGAGATCAGAAGACACTTAATATTTTACAAAAATATTGAGATCAAAGGACTCCTTATTTGGTCACCTGAATCAACGCATGTGACATTGCTATGGGTTTTTTTTTTCTGGCGTCGTGCGTTGTGCATTGTGCGTTAACATTCGAACATTTTCAGCATTTCTCTGTAATCCCTCAACCATTTACAACCAGTTTTGGCATAAAGCATCTATGGGTGAAGGGGAGATTTTTTAATTTATGGTCCATGCCCTCCACCCCTATTGGCATAATTATTATAAGCATTGACTCCATACCAAAATTGTGAAATTCATTGTCCCAGGGTCAGGGGCCCTGGGGTTAGGACAGGGCTATAAAAATTTATATTAATTTATGAAATGCATTTATTCTTTGAAAATATTTCCCTCTGCCCCTGGATATTAAACAAACTAACTACATGCAAAGTTGTGATGAGGAAGGGTATTCTCTCCAAGGTTTTGAAATTCGTGAGCCAAAGGTCAGGGGTTACGATGGGGCTATATAAACTCTACAGTTTAAATTAATTAAAGATGCTGGGGGTGGCAGCCATTTTCAGACTATTTTGATCTCCTTTAAAAGAAGAGCTCCATATATACAAAAATGATCAAATTTTAAAACTAAAATGTATGAATTTTTTCTTTGCCAAATGATTGTTGACAGCTTATGATACCGTATCTAAGAAATATAAGTTAAATCTGATGGTTAATTTGTGGTTAATTTGTTGACCCCTAGCCTCCTTAATTCTTTAAAAAATCGTCCTCTCTGCTCCTGGATATTAATTAAACTAACCACATATAGTTATGATAAGCAAGGGAGCGTTTTCCAGAATTATAAATTTCAAGGCCCCAGGCTCATGGGTACCATGTAATTTGTAGACAATACTGTAATTGAATTAATGCTTTGAAATTTGTTCTTTGGTATAAACCAATTTTTTTTTTAATGAACAATGGTCTTTTTTCAAAATTGTGAAATATATGACTTCAGGATGAGGGTTTTTGTGGTCAGTGAGCACTACTAATTATTGCTAAATATTACCGATTATTTGAAATGAAAGTTTTAGGGTTTTACAAGAGGTTCAGATGACCTATAAGATCCATAGCCCTCTTGTCGTGTTCTTAAGTGAACCCCTAGCATCTCGTTAATATGCATTTTATTTGTAACCTCTGGTCCGCCCTTGTTTTCTTTTTAAGTGTCTGTTGGTTAAGACGGGTCTAGAATCGTTGATGCTTTATCTCTCTGCATTCATATAATTATCTTATGTCTGATTTCTTTAAAAATGTACAACAAAGGGGACCACTGGTCCCCCAATTTATGTACACTACAAGGTGAGCTCTGGTCCCCCTTGTGATTTAAAATATAGAGTGCCCTAAGGTCCTCATAATGATCTACAACATAGGGTGACTTCTGACCCCCTATTGATGTATAAGGTGACCTCCGTTTCCCTTTATGATGTACAATATAATCTGACTTCTACTCTTGTACAGTATTAGGTGACCTTTGGTCCCCTTTCTGTTGTACAATATAAACTTTAAGGTGTCTATTAGTCTCCATAATGAAATAACATATAAGGTGACCTTTGGGCAACTACTTGATATACAATATTAGATAACCTCTGGTCCACCTAGTAACGAACGTTAAAACTGAACTGAAGGTTCTGTCCCCCTACTGATGTACAATATAAGGTGACCTTTCGTCCCCTTAATATTGTACAATATAAGGTGACCCCTGGTCCCCCTACTGTTGTGCAATATAAGGTGACCCCTGGTCCCTCTACTGTTGTACAATATAAGGTAACCCCTGGTCCCCCTACTGATGTACAATATAAGGTGACCTCTGGTCCCCCTGCTGATGTATAATATAATGTGTCCTCTGGTCCCCCTACTGGTGTACAAAATAAGGTGACCCCTGGTCCCCCTACTTATGTACAATATAAGATGGCCCCTGGTCTCCCTTATGGTGTACAATATAAGGTGACCTCTGGTCCCCATACTGATGTACACTACAGGGTTACCTCTGGTCCCCCTATTGATGTAAAGTGTAATATTTAGTGTTCCACAACTGATTTACAATATAAGGTGTCCTTTGGTCCCCATACTAATGTACAATATAAGGTGACCCCTGGTCCCCCTATTGATGTACAATATAAGGTGTCCTCTAGTCCCCCTACTGATGTACAATATAAGGTGACCTCTGATCCCCCTACTGATGTACAATACAGGGTTATCTCGGTAGTCCCCCAATTCATGAAAAGTGTAATATTAAGTGTCCTCTGGTCCCCAACTGATGTTCAATAGAAGGTGACCACAGGTCCCCTACTGATATACAATATAAGGTGACCTCTTGTCCCCCCTACTGATGTTAAATATAATGTGTCCTCTGGGTCCCCGACTGATGTCCCCCTACAGATGTACAATTTAAGGTTTCCTCTAGTCCCCCTACTGATGTACAATATAAGGTGACCTCTGGTCCCCCTACTGATGTACCAAATACGGTGACCTCTGGTCCCCCTACTGGTATACAATATGAGTTGACCCCTAGTTCCCCTACAAATGTACGATATATGGTGTCCTCTGGCTCCCCTACTAATGTACAATATAAGGTTACCTCTGGTCCCCCTATTAATATACAATATAAGGTGACCTCTAGTCCCCCTACTGGTGTCCCCTACTGATGTACAATATAAGGTGCCCTCTGGTCCCCCTATTGATGTACAATATAAGGTGTCCTCTAGTCCCCCTTCTGATGTAGAATATAAGTGACCTCTGGTCCCCCTACTGATGTTCAATACAGGGTTACCTCTGGTCCCCCCATTGATGTAAAGTGTTTTATTAAGTGTCCTCTGGTCCCCTACTGATGTTCAATTAAATGTGACCACAGGTCCCCTACTGATGTACAATATAAGGTGACCTCTGGTCCCCCTACTGATGTTAAATATAATGTGTCCTGTGGGTCCCCTACTGATGTACAATATAAGGTGTCCTCTAGTCCCCCTACTGATGTACCATATAAGGTGACCTCTGGTCCCCCCTACTGATGTACGATATAAGGTGTCCCCTAGTCCCCCTACCAATGTACGATACCTGGTGTCCTCTGGTCCCCCTACTGATGTACGATATAAAGTTACCTCTGGTCCCCCTATTGATATACAATATAAGGTGACCTCTAGTCCCCCTACTTATGTACAATATAAGGCGCCTGTTCCCCCTATTGATCTAAAGTGTAATTTTAGGTGTCCTCTGGTCCCCTACTGATGTTCAATATAAGGTGACCACAGGTCCCCCTACTGATGCACTATATATGGTGACCTCTGATCCCCCTACTGATGTACAATACAAGGTGTCCTCTGGACCCCTACTGATGTACAGATAAGATGATTACTGGTCTCCCTACTGATTTAAGGTATAAGATAACTTTTGTCTCCCTTATGTAAAGTGCATTATAAAGTTTCCTCTGGTCCTACTGTTATTCAATTTAAGGTGACCTCTGGTCCCCCTACTTATGTACAATATAAGGTGATCCCCGGACCCTCTACTGATATACAATATAAGGTTACCTCTGGTCCCCCAGTGATGTACAAAATAAGGTGGCCTCTGCTCACCCATATGATGTAGAACAGAAGATGACATCTGGTCTCCCTTTTGATGTACAATATAAGGTGTTCTATGGTCTCCCTAAAGATTTATGATCGATATAAAGTTACATCTGGTCTTATTAACTTTTTATTACCTCTGGTATTCGCATAAAGATTATGGAAACAAACGTTAAGCCTTAAATTGTCCATCAATAAGAATATCATACTTCACAAATTATAGTATATGAATGAGACAAAGGTAATCTTATGTTGTATATTATTACGATGTTATTGAAAGTTGTAAGTAGGCAATAATTTAAAATCTTGGTATGTGTAGAATTATTTTTTTCAATTCCTCTCAATAAAAGAATTGCGACCCTAATTTTTGACCGGGGAAAAAGTGCACAATTTCTCCGAATTCTCTAAATGTACATGTATGTAATTGGAATATGGAGGATTAGTCAACTTGCTTGTCTTCAAATACAGTATATGTATCCCAAAGTTAAATAACAATTGGTGCATTTTTAAAATTTTATTTCCTTTTTTAATGTAGTTTTGATGGGTGTATGAATTTGATGTGTTAATTCCAGGGAAAGGTGAGGAGAACTCCATGCAGCCCCAAACTTTGCAATACAGGGTATACATCTTCTTTGTAAGATAAATAAAAATCAAGGATTTCCGGCAAAGAGTGTTAAAGTGATGAGGTCGCCTTTGTAAGCATGACCTCATAAGGAAGACAAAAGAGACATTAAATAATTTATTAACAAATAATTATTCTATTATGTTAAAGGATTGGTGAAAAGTCCGAGCGAAATGAAAAGGGGGCTGTAGGGGGCAAAATCTTCACACACACCCCCCCCTGCTTGTCAGAGATCTGAGAATGCAGAGACTGGACGTACGTCGTTTAATCTAAGTCGCTTACTATTAGTAAGGAGATCAGCGGTTGGGCACTGTGTTATATAGATACTATAACCTTAAATGGAATGAGAAAATCATAGGGGAGACCACAGGTCACCCAAACATAATCCATAAATGTTGAACTCTAATATATCATATGTCTTATAATATTGCAGTTAATGTTGCTCAGCAACCCCCCTTCCGCTCTTTGTTTTCTAATACCCATCACAGATGGTTCTTCCCTTGACAAAAATAAATTTTCTGGGTTTTTTTTACACTGAAAAGGCTTCACAGTATTACGATTTATTCTATTTTCACTTTACGTATGCAACGCACTACATTTTGTAGCGGAGTAAACAGACCCGATAGACGTGAACTGCGCGGGGGACCTAAGGTCCTAGTTCAGCGTACGTTTTATCCTTCTGCCGACGGCACAGGATTTGGTGCTTGGGTTCGACTAATAACCCCAAAACCCTGAGAATAGGATGGCACTAAATACAAGTCCAGGACCAGAATGATACCTCCAAAAGCCGCAGAACTAAAAAGCTTAATGGCACTTTGATAAATGGATTTAACCTTAAGTGGTTAAATCACATTATCAAAAGATGCCCTAACCTTGGGCCTTTATACTAAAGATAACAAAATACTTTTATTTAATTATTTATGTTTATTTGGCGATATAGGCCACGGCTGCATTAAACAAATAAGGGAGCCCAGCATCAATTCTTGCCTTGGTGGCGTCCCCACAAATAAACAAGCATGAGTGGTAAGCCCTGGGAACAGATGCTCGCCTGCTTGAACAATAATTGCAAAATTCAATCAATTGTGTACCAAGTCATATATTAAGATTATAGGTTAGTCACTACTGGTGAGCCAAATATCCACCACGAGCCTATGCTTCGAGCATTGGCTGCGCCACCAGTAGGGCAGTCGGGAGGAAGAAAGGGGGTCGATATTAAAATTGATAATTACCTGACTCATGTTTACGTCCTCCAATAGTGTAATTTATGGCAATAATAAATACTTGGTAAAATAAAAAGACCAAGAAAATAAAGACTTTATGTCAGTGCAAATACATAGACCCTCAACAGTCTATGGGCAAAAAGGGGGTCAATATAAAAATAGATAATTACCTGACTCTTGTTTGTGTCCTCCAATAGTGGAATTTATGACAATAATCAATACTTGGTAAAAATAAAATGACCAAGAAAATAAAGACTTTATGTCAATACAAATACATAGGCCCTTTACAGTCTATGGGCAAGAGCAAAAAATTGACTTGGTGCATGACAGTACAAATACATAGACTCTCAATAGTCTATGGACAGTAAATAAAATAGTACCATGACTAAAATCTAGTCATGGCGCAGCCATGGCCCATTTCCCCCATTTCTTGGGGACACGTTAACTGAGTTGTTAATCAAGAATACTTGAAAAGCCTGTTGCAACCTATACAAAAAAGAGTTGTTACCCATCTCAGATTGATGAGAAAGGTGAGCCTTATGTTTAGAAAACATGCCTGTGTTGACCCTATGTAACCCTGAATACCTGATGTACTTATCCCCAGAACCTAACAAGTGGGTAGCCACATGGCTATTTACTCTGACTCTTATTCACTCAGACTGGTTAATACCCCCCCCCCCTTTCCAATAAAGATATGGCAGTATTTGTGACCATATTAATGAGGTTGATGGTAGCAATTTGCTAATTTTTGTAATACTTCTTATAATCTGAAACATAATCAGCTGACTTAAACCCACTATACCCTGGAATGTTATTTCCCCCGCAATGAATAACTAATATGTGAGGAGCATTTTCTACCTTGAGTAATGTTCTAATTTTGGATAAGAATGATGTCTTCCAACTTCATACCCCCTTTGCCTTGCCAGAATATGATAGCATTATGCCGCTTTAATTCTAGGTTGGTGCCAAATACAATACTGATTTTCTTGTAAAATAAAATTTGTGTTTAACAATGGAAGACCCAATGATCCATATTCTCTTTACACCTATAAAGATTTAAGAAAGGAAAAATACGATGATGCTAGATTTATTAACATGTTAACTCCTAATGTACTTGTACAGACACCGAGATTTCAATCTACCCCTAATGGCAATGTCTTTTTCATTTGCCCCGTTGGCCCAGGCAGTTGAGGCTGCGCCTATGCGGAAGGAGCGAGTTTTACGAGTTTCCTTGCTTAACCCCAAATTTTACAGAGGTCATTTTGAAAACAGATGACACATGATACCTTGTCACTGGACTACCTGAGATGTGGCAAAAAAATGCTTAATAGATGCTAGGTCTCGAGTGCATAAATGATAAAATTAGACGCACTGGGAATACTGCCTGAAAAGTGGCCGTTAGTGGAATTGTTGCCCCCCTCCCCTCTTGCTCAGTTTTGGAGTGTTTAAGGACAATGAGGACTTGATTATTCTGTTTGTGATAAGTTACACCCCCGGCTTGAATAGTGTGACCAGGGTCATGTGCTGGATTCTGAGCCATCTCCCCCATTCTAAAATGACCAAAAAATGCTGTTGTGAATATGGCTGAGAACAGCACAGATTCGAAAAGAGGTTTGCATATTGTGGGCAGCAACTTAAGGATTCTGGACAACATTCTGAAATGACTGGTTTACCTTAGTTGACGGGGACATTTTTCTGCCCAAGCCTACCAGGGTTTTTCTAAGTAATAATAATTGTGTTGAATCAGGAAGGTTGCGGAGTTTACAAAAATAATATATTCCAGAAATGTAAGACTTAACCGTGTTTGGTGAGTACTGCTTATACGATAGGTAGGAGACAAAAATGACTAATAAGTTGAAATAGTGAGGCCACTCTTCTGTGTCAAAATTCTTTTGGAATAATATATAAGTTAACTGGTCCTTAAGCTGCCCCAATTTGTCTGATGGTATGCAAATTGTCATTTCTTGAGTGTTAATTTCTAAGCCCCAAAAGTCAAATGTTTGTAGGTCCCACAGTTTTTCAAGAGCTAAGGGGATGGAACTAAACGCCGACATATACATGTATAAGCCTAGCACAATCTTGGCTGCCTGCCCTCCCTTCCTGCTACCAAGGAAACATCTAAATAATGAACCACATTGTTGCTTTTGGCCTGCTGCTTAAGTACCCATTCTAAAAAGGTAGAAAATTTCTCAAACTTGGAACAGCTTAATAGAAAATCCAAAGGGCAAACCCTTACCTAAAAATATCCTACACTGAATTTGAAGCCTAATAATTCATAATCTGCTCTGTGAATCATTAATAAGCTAACTGCATTTTCGTCTAATCTAGCAATTTTTGTGCCTGCACCTAATTTTGCAAGCATGTCTAATGCATCATCAAATGACGAGCAAGTAACTGAGCAATGCTCCTTACTAATAAAATCATTGACGCTAGACCCTGGGGGTAAGACAAGTGATGAATCAATATGTAAGAATTTTAACCCCCCTTTCTTTTGTACCATGCCCACTGGAGACGACCCAAGGTTCAGGAGAGCGGGCTGATCACCTGGACCTGCAACTCTGCCTAACATGATTTCATTAACGACCAACTTAAAAGCTTCATACTGTAACCCAGACCTGGATTTAAAATTATTACAGTCAGTGGCCACTCAAGGCCCTTTGTAACATAACCTAAAACCATTATGGTATTAAAACCCCGCAAAAGTTCTAAGGCTACCAAGCCAAGTGGATGATATGCTAACATTTTGCCTAATCTACATGTAGGTACATTAATAGGACTTGCTGCAATATTACTGAGGTCTAGCTGGTTGGGTATAAGGATTAAAGTGCTCTAATAGCTTAACACGGTGCTGTGGGTCTCCCGGGTAGCTGAGGCCGCCATGTTGCTTGCAGACCAGTTGACCTAAAATTCAAACTAGAGCCTGGGGATGTCTTGTGTTTAGTGTAGGGATGGTTATATGAACATATCAACATTCATGTTTGTATTTACATACGAGTTTATTACATATGCCCTTGTAATTGAATTCACAACACTTAAGGAGGAGGGGGTGAGGTGTGGAAATATGTGTGCTAGGGGCACTATATGTATATATATACAAGAGTTGTAGCTCATAATCGACAACAGCAAATGAGAAAGATATGGGTTAGCCTCCTTCTTGAGTCTGAACTGGATGTCATAGCTGCGCCACCCGAGTGTCTTTACTCTACTTGCCCCTAACCTAATAGTATGAATATATTGAACAACTGAACTCTGCTCTTGGGATGGGCTGAGGCGTATATGGATGCGTCAATGAGAAAAACATCAGTCTGAATGTCGTCAATTATCTTTGCTTTAGCTTTGAGGGCCAGGGTGGGGCTACCCTCTTTCATGGAGAAATACCTAGTCTGGTCATTTGGATTGACAATATCTGGTTCCAGATTGACCTTGCCTGGCCTGAGATGGAGGAGCGCCATCGTTGGGTTGCGCTTGGCGCGTCTTCCTGTCTTCTTGGTAAAGGCGTCGAATCACGCTTAATGTTTTGGGCATTGTCATTGGCGTTATGATGCTCGTTATGAAGTACACACAAAAAACAAAACATTAAACTCTGACAAAAAACAGTCGGATTATGGAAACAATTAGTGGGATTTATACCTATGTATCTAGGAAATGAAGCACAATAAAAAGATTGTAACCGTGCAGTGCAATTTTTCCAACACTTTTTCTATACATAAAAAAACAAATTTTATTTATCAAATTACAGATTTTATGGCTGGTATGGGGTCGATTAATTTTCTAAAAAGGGTAAAAAAAAAAATAAACACCGAACGCATAAAAACAACTCACGGGAGAATAAAATAACTGCAAACAGTCATTATATAACAATACATTTTTGTCAATAAAATATATCTTATAGTTAATTTAAGGTAGATCGCGGGTTTACTATCTTCTTGAAAACATAGGCTAAAACTTTGTCAGCCAACTCCTATCGTTTTAAATTTTTCTTTCTGAAATTTTTATGAGATTCGTCTGCGTGGTACGATTGTAATCGTAATTCAAATGCGCTAATGTTGATGAGAAGATATGACGCTTTTTCAATGAAATATATAGTAAAATGTCCCTTTTCTACCGGTATACACATTTTAAAACCATAATCATAACATTAAAACAAGCAGACGAATTTTATATTACTCGATACAATGAATGCGAAGTAAATTTAGAATTTATTTATTAAAAAAAATTAATATTTGTTCTCGCTCAATGTCTTGCAAAAAAACTTTAAAGTTTTACAATTTTTCAGCAAAAGTATTATATTTTCATCACGACGTTATATTACGTTGGTACGATGTCATTATTTTCGTATGCCTGCATGACTCGAAAAAAAATTGAATTTATCAACAATTCACTCACAATAAAACATGGAATCCGTGAATTCAATTTCCTACGACGGCGTATTCGTGCCATTTTAACAATGTAGAAAATTTTTTTTAAATCGTTTGTACGATTTACTAAATCGTTTGTACGATTTACTAAATCGTACAAACGATTTAATAAATTGTACAAACGTTTTATTAAATCGTACAAACGATTTATTAAATCGTACAAACGATTTACTAAATCGTACAAACGATTTACTAAATCGTACAAACGATTTATTAAATCGTACAAACGATTTACTAAATCGTACAAACGATTTAATAAATCGTACAAACGATTTATTAAATCGTACAAACGATTTATTAAATCGTACAAACGATTTACTAAATCGTACAAACGATTTATTAAATCGTACAAACGATTTATTAAATCGTACAAACGATTTTAAAAAAATATTTCTACATTGTTAAAATGGCACGAATACGCCGTCGTAATTTCCCGATATAATCATAGTCATAGTTATCCAACAGCGTGGCACTCGTAATGAACGTATGGCTAGGGGTGCAGAAAATTATAACAAATTTACATGGATGTAAGAAAAAAAGAAACGTCTTACCGGATTTGAGAACATTTTCAAACATATATATTTTTGCATCATTTTTATCTATTAATAAAATAGACCCAATTTTAAATTGGAAATATTGCAGTTGAATGAAAATAGCTTTATAAACTACGTTGTATACATTTATACTTCATAGAATGAATTACTTTTGTCTATCCCTGAATTTAAAGACTTCATTTTTCCCTTCAAAATGTCGTAAAGGCAATTTCTTATCATTACTTTGCCGATATTTAGAATTATATAGAAAGCATACAGTGTACTATAGAAAACAGGTATTTTAAAATACTTTAGAAAAAAATACTACCACATGCTCGTGTCCCCTCCATTAAAATGCCTGATACCCCCCCCCCCTCCTTTTTTATGCTTGCCGAGGAATTTTTGATTGTTGATAGTACCCCCAACTGAAAATATATACGAGTAGCTGTGCCCATAATTGAAACTGCTTCCTATGGGCCTGAAACTCTTGCCTTGACACCCCAATTTCCACACAAAACACCAATCGCAGTTGTACGCCGAATCGCTATTGATTGTCAATAAAAGGGCCTGAGTTAATTATAGATGAAAATTTAATGGACATATATATTTTATTTGGTGATATTTTATTTGGCGATGTTACCTAAATCATTAACGTCTCTCCTGTTGATAATTATCTAATTTAACCCGCCCCCCCCAAAAAAAAATCATCAATAAGAGAAACTCATGTACAAATGATAAGCATATTGATTTACCATATACTGTCCATTTCTTTCTCGTTTTAAAAATCTTATACCTGTACTTGACTCAGACAATATTGTTGCGCATAAAAATATTACCAATCATGGAGTTAGAGATGATTGTTAAACAAATAAAAATAAAGATTAGTGTGTACTATGTAGACTAAATTAAACAAGCAAAACAAAATTCATTAAAGTGAACAAAAAATTAAAATGCAGGGCAGACGCCAGACACACCGGCGGTGTATCTGTTTTTGTATCAACGATTAGGCAATAGTATTTTAGAAAGGTACGTATGTACACAACAAATATCAGCGTTAAAACTACTTATAATGTTAAAGACAACCTTGATCAGAACATCAATTATTTTCAATTACATAACAAAATATTTAAAAACACCAAACAACCTTTAATATATATTTCACTTTTTACTGCATACAGTACTGCTGAAGATATTTTTTGCTTGCTAATCTGAACGCGGTAATCTTTATACGTCAAATCCTATTGTGACGTCAGCAAACCCGCGATCTACCTTAATAATAGATATCTTTAAATGGCACCACCATTTCTTTCCTCCTTAAATAATCGGGGTTTTTTTTTGTTTGTTTGGTTTTTGTTTGTTTGTTTGTTTGTTTGTTTTTGTTTTTGTTTTTTTTGGGGGGGATGGGTGTTTGTTTGGTTTTTTTGTAAAACATTACAATACACCATATTTGAATTAAGTGGTCATTAAAATTAAATTCTAAGCTTTATTTCTACAAAGACAGTATCATTTCGCATTGTTAGTAAAATCAAAGCACAATAAGAACAGTGGTAGAAGAGATTATAATCTTTTCCTCGACTTTCAAACACTTTTATTTACCGCTTAACACTTGAACTTGACGAATCACTTGTAGCTTTATTTTGAAGTAATGTTATGGAATTTCTAACTTTTGTTGCATTTGATAGAATGTTCCCTGTTGTTGTTATTTTTAAAGGTGCTTCTGTTAAATATTTAGCTGATGTTGTTAAATTTTTCGTTGTGTTTGTTTCTGTAGAAGCTGTCGTCATATATTTTCCTGATGTTTTATAATCTATGTTTGAAACTCCCTCTGTTGTTGTTTTTGCCACGGCTGTCGCAGTTGTCATAGGTTTCTTAAAGGTTTTGTTATTGTAAAAGCCATTCTTTTTAAAGATGATGCAGTCAAAGGTTTAGCTGATTTTGTTTCGTTTATGTTTAAAACTGCACTGGCTATTGTTGTTGGCTATTGTTGTTTTCGTAGACCTGCTTCTGTTGATACCACTTGTGACGGCATAAGTTGATTTACAGTTACTGACTCCGCAGTATTTTCCTCTTTTTCTAAAACATCAATATAGGCCATTTTCATCATATCTTTATCAGGATATTTATTTTTCTTCGTTAAAATAGACAGAATAGATTGTCTGGTTCCCCTTTTGTTTTCTCCGTCTTCCGGTTTGTCATGTTGAAGATGTCTTTCTTCATCCGGGGGCCTACAACTCGAATGAGTGACCTCCAAATAATTTGAAGATATTTGGTCACATTCTTGATAAGAACTTTCATCAACTTTTTCGTATACCGAAGGATAGAGATCTCCAGAGACCTTTTCTTGGAGTTCATAATTACCGTGTATATCCAATGAGGATACATTTCTGTACAAAATTATAAAAAAAAAAAATAGGAACTACCTCTCAGAAAAATGACAAATGTTAATTAGATCCTGTATATAATATTTGTTTTATTTATAAAAATCATTTAACAATTGAAATATCACTGTTATATTACCTCTTCCTCTGTCTAAAAATAGTACATAATGCCAGAGATAGTACCACAGCCGTTGAACCAATGGCTAATGAGATTAGCAAGGAATCTAAAAGAAAAAAAAGAATCCCTGCATCTAGTGAGGTTAAAATTAATCTAATGCTAAACATGCTCAAATATTTATAGAATTAAGTATGTGTATATTTTTCCATGCATTTCAGTTAAATAGCTAAGCATAAGGGAAAATTTTATCAAATATACATCCTATCAAATTACAAGTATGGTTTCTTAAAAGTAAATATTATATACGTTTTAATTGAAGACATGCCTGTCATACTACTAAATACTCATCTTTAGCTAGTGCAGAAGTCATATACTGAATGAAATGTACATGACATTGTGTTACTTGATTTTCGGTAAAATAAAAAGAAATTGGTGATATTTCAATTTAAGTGGAGGATATAGGTCTGTCTGCCTGTCCGTTCGTCCGGTCCGATTGTATTTCTTTCTGTAACACTTTTGTATCCATGCGATATTTCGAGAAGCTTTTGAGTTTTTGCAATTAAATTTTACATAACAAGTCCTTATGGAAAAAAGAAAGACCCCTATCTATTTTGTTAGATCAAAAGGTCAGAGATCAATGTGATAAATTTTCTTTTTTTAACACTATCGTTTCCGCGCGATATCTTAAGAAAAAAACTAAGCTTTTGCTGTGAAATTTTACATTTTGCAGTGAAATTTTATATCACAACTCCATATGGACTGAAAAAGACCCCTATTTATTTTGAGGTCAAAATGTCAAATGTCAAGGCTTAATTCATGCCTTCTGTGCGCGTGATTGTGTAAAACTTTCACTTCGACTCCCCCTCCCCCCCCCCCGCCCCCCTTAGATCTGCTCATGCTCTTCTTTTTTCCAAATGTCTGAGACAGATTCTCTGAATTAGTTGTTTCAAATACTGTTCAGATTTTAAACTCTGTATCACTGTAAACGAATTTTTAATTGTGAGCGAGAATTATCCGCCAGTTTAGCGAATATTTCTTGCCGCGAAACCAAATATTCACCAATGTTTTATGTTGACTGTTGTCTTAATCGCAAATATAAGTAGACGCGGGTGACCCAAAACGTATGATGACGCGGATGACGCAAGACCCAAAATCAAGAATGGCGAATAAATGATGTTGCGAATAATAGCTGGTTTATCGTTATTTGTTTTCTGTACGAAAAATATTATTCCATCTGTTAATCGACCTACTTGATGTCCCTTTCTCGTTGAAACATGCTCCTGTTGTTGCGTTACATCTGCCGCATGAACATCTTTTTGAACATTTTAAGCCATAATACCCTTCAGGACATGGTATGCTGCATTCTTCTCCAAACGACCCAAAGCAAGCTAAAATTAAAGAAAAAATTAGCTGGGATACTCTGTGCGTACATGTACTTCAACGTCATTAGTGAGTCCTTCCATTTAAGCCCCCTTTCAAATTTAAATGGAACAGCCAGCAATATACTAGTTCATTTTCAACAATCATCATAGTCTCTGTTTTATAATTATGATTATGAGGACTGTACATTTGACCGGAAATAAGGATAACTTACGATAACATTTTTCTCCAATGGTCCTGTAGCTGGAGCAACATCGAAATTTTCCTCTACCAGAAAATCAGAATCATTATTTCAATGATATGTACAGGGTGTTAAGAAAGTTCGTTCCACATTTTTTTTAATTCTTGAAAAGATATACGATGAGAAGATATTGACAATTTGTGATATTCCATGTTTACAGAGCCCATTCTTGCTACTGATAAGGTTTTAGCTGTCTTTTGATGAATCAATAAGGGGAGGGCAGGTATTAAAACAGGTGATGTCTGTTCAGAAAAAGTAGGGATGACGCATATTTTTTGACATATATTAAGCACACATGTCAAAACATCCTTTCAAATACTATATACAAAAATTATCAAATCTATGAAAAATTTCAAAATGACAAACCTATTCTTTTTAAAACTGATCTATCGTTCTTATAATTACGCTCATCACTTTGTCTGATGCAAGATAAGCTATGAAGAAACAAAAGTAAATGTCCTTTATTTTGACTCAAAATTACCAGCATTTCTATCATTCGGGTGCTTTAAAGATGTGATGTATATTTTCATATAGAAGAAAAATCCTATAACTTCCTGCCAGAAATGAATTGCTGTAAATCTAAAGCACACTCTTGTGGTTTTGTAAAACTTGAAAATTCATCTCTTTGGTTAAGCACTACTTTGAAATGTTTAAAAATATTTCATCATGGAACGAACTTTCTTAACACCCCTGTTATGTTAAAGTGTGTTTGGTACTTTCATTATTTTAATTCTTTCTCTCTTGATAAAAGTAACTTACTTGTACGTGTTCGCAATATCTTGGCACAGCGGTTCTACGGGTAATATCTCATTACATGACGTTTGTTTAACAATCAACTGAGAAATTAGCAATGTTAACAATCTGGAATAAAACATTTTCTTACACAATTTCATAAAATTTGATGTACATTGAAAAATAATTTCCGATCTAAAAACATTAACCTCAATATTCTAATAAAATGATACATGTATCACTATAACCGTGACACGAGAAGTAATTTGAACATATTATTTTTTACAATTCTTCCCTAAAACGTTGTTATATGGAACATTCTCATTGGATGGGCCAATTGTGTTCGTGGGATGCGTAATCTTTTACATTTTCGTAAACATTTTATTTCTTAATTACTAAAAGAAATATATTTCCGAAAATATCTTACGTTTTCCTAGCATTTTTACGATTTTGATATTTTACGTGCCAGGAAAACGTCGGAACCGGCGCCATTACGAAAACTGGGAATTTCCCTGTCTCAACCGAAGTTGATTTTCGATACTTGCTATCCGAACTGAAAGCCGAAATCAGAATTTATCAATAGCACAATGCCTCTGGTACTCACCAATATCAGTGAAAAGAAAACATAGCTCCACATTTCGAAACAGGGCATACATGTACTTGTAAGATTTTAAAATGCATGAAATGAAAACAAATATTGACAGTTTAACTACACGTTTTCATTGGACTGTATATTTTATAAATGAGCCATAAATACGATGTTGGTAAGTACTAAAAGTATTGTACTATTGATACTTTGAAATATATTTACTCTTTCAGAATTTATGAGAAGGGCAGATGTTGCCCCATCTTTGACACTGTTTAGGTTTGAAATACGCATTCTGTTTACTGTACATTTTTGCGTACCTCATTGAATAAAATTGTGCACTTAAGATTCTATGACGTTTTTTGCTATATGCGTTTGTTTCTATTACGCAATGTGTTTAATTGTATTGGTATTGTCAATTATACTATGTGTTGACATATTTTGTTTGCTTTGTCATTTATTTATTAATAAATAAGCATTCAAATTCCAGCACTGCGTTTTCATTTGTATCCATAAATATATTTACTCCGTATGTAGATGATGAAGGTATATTGCTGCATAAGTAAGAGAAGTTGGTGATTGAAAAGTTAAAGTCATCATGTTTATCATAGAGATTGGTTGTTAGACTACCATTAACGTTAATGTTTAATAATTTCAGTAAAGATTAAAATGTCAAGTGCACACGTAATAACTCTCTCTGTGCACGTTTTTTTTTTTATTTGTTCTCAATTTGTTGTAGAGAAGTTATGACAAAAAAATTGAAAAGTTTACAAACATTGAAAATTCATACACATTAACATATCCTCTTCCTCACAAACACACACTATTACCAATCAATTTTATAAACGATTACTTTAATGAATACTCAATTTGTTTTTATTGTCTCTGCCTTATGTCTCCGAATACAGACATCACCGAAATGAAAAAAAATCTCTTTCTACATCAGACTGAATTTTTATCTCTCTTCTTTTCAATGGTGACTCTTAAAACCATCGGAAATTTCAAACAACCTCGCCCAAACTAAAATAACTACATGCTCATATAAAAAACAAAATTGTTGTTTAAACTGAAAATGAAAGAAAGTAAAAAATAAAAAAAAATCATATGTAAAATACAGTTGCTACGGACACAAATGATGGAATTAATGGTAAACGTTGTGGACGTAGTGTTTTTATTTCAAATTGCAGACGGGCATATAAATTGAAAACACCAAAATGAATTTTTCTCTTTGGAACTTACACAGGTTATGTATTTTTCAGAAATGTTGCAACCCTATATTTCCATATAAAGAAACAAAAAAATGTCTTTTTTATTTTTGTTTGAAGATAAACATAATTCCAACCGCAGTAGAAACTATCAGTTGCCTGGTCCTTTCAAAATTCACTAAACCACTAGTGGAAGGCTAGCACTTTGCACCTATTATGAGCGATGAATCTTTTTTGTCCAAACATCTACTGAAACAATTGACCTAGCTAGGTTTTAAAGCGTCTCATCCAAATGCAGGTTGCATTTAAGCTAAAAACCCTTTCATTCCTCTCAACAGAAGGAAATTTAAACATACCAAAATGGACGCTTTCTGGTCATTCATGTACAATTATTGATTGTAAAAATCCAGTAAAAAAAATTAACGTTGAAACAGAAACCAGTTATCTTTTCAAGACAATGATTTAAGAACCTTGAAGTAAAATATTTATGTTTTAATTTCAATATATCAGATGTCAAAGTATTCTCAGGAGTGTTTGCATTTTATTCAAATTTTATATTAATTAGAAGAAAAAGAAATAATATGTTAGGTTTATCAAAATTTTAACTCGACAAATGATGACTAATTATGTTCCCCAAACGAAGTTGGGGAACATATTGTTTTTACTCTGTTTCTTATTATTATTACCGGCCGCCAGGAGGCGGTCGGTTATATGATATGAAAGTTTTAAGTCGCCGTGCGTTTCTGCGGAGTTAGAAAAATTTGAATAAAAAATATTTAACATTCATGTAATAGAATATTAAGAAAGAGTGTCTGAATGTAAATTAAAAACGCATAATAATCATCAAACTAAAATTTTATGAATAATGGGTTAAATGTTTCATCCAATCCTGATTGACAAATTCCTACGTAACTGAAGTGCGGAGAAATAAGCACACATGTTGGGCATAGTCTAAAGCAAGGACCGCGTTATATGATTGCCTAAACAAATTTTACTTTCTCTACTTCAACAGGATTTGTTGTATATATAATTTAAAATGACGTGTAAATATAAATACACAATGTACTTTTAATACGGAAAATTTTCAAAATCATGACTTAATCTTAATTTATTATCAGACAGAATATTAGGAGATTTTTCTCCAACAGACAAGGATAAAGCGCGTTTTACAACATGCCAAGCCTTTTCCCGCCACATCTCACACCAAAACAAGACAGAGAAGAAATGTAGTGGTGGATCTAGAGGGAGTTGGGGGTTTCAACATCCTCTGAGCGAGCGAGGAGCCCCATATAGTTGTTACGTTTTATTTTATGTTAAACTATCTCTAGTTAGATAAGTTTAAACGTTAGTTTTAATGGTTAAGTGTTAAAACTACTTAAACATCAAACTTCCGCCAGAGTTCGTTAATAGTACCAATTAAACTTACTGGGTGCGGGGACGCAGAGGGCTAAGAGTAAGTTGCTTAAATACATTGTACATGTAGCAATGTACATGTATTATGTACTGAAGAAAATCCTGGGATGTCGCATTCAAATGTTTAATGTCACAGGGATATATTAATTAACAGATAAATATAAGAATTCAGTTTCTAATTTATTATATGAAAGAATTAATTAATTGGTTTGCGGCCGATTTTTGACGCTTGCGTCAATATGTTTCTTGTTATTATGTTCCCCAAAAGAAGTTGGGGAACATATTGTTTTTACTCTGTTTCTTATTATTATTATTATTATGTTCCCCAAACGAAGTTGGGGAACATATTGTTTTTACTCTGTTTCTTATTATGTTCCCCAAACGGAGTTTGGGAACATATTGTTTTTACTCGGTTTCTTATTATTATTATTTTTTTTCTTATTTGTTCTCCGGTACTTTTTTGTCCGCGAGTGTTCTCAGAAACTGTTCACCCAACTGAGCTAAAACCTTTTTAGGGTTAATAGGTGTGTAGTGTAGGTGTGCGGAACGAAGGTCATTTTGCGCGCATACGCATGCACGTGCGTGCGCGTGCAACACGTGAAATGACTTGTATACTTAATATAGCTATAAGTTTTACATTTTTTAATGAAACGATTTGAAACTTATTATATAAAGATATATTAATAGTGTAGATAATGTGACACTGTCAAATTAGCACGAACTCACGCGCATGCACGTGCACTTCGCTCTGATTTGCTGAAACAAAAATCTCAATAGCTTTTCTGTTTTTTGACGAAATGCTGTGAAATTTAAAACATAGGCATACTTTAGGATGTTCTACAATATGATATATAGAAATTGTCATGAAATTACGCGCATGCACGTGCACTGCAATCTGATTGGCTAAAACTTTGAATGGCTATAACTCCCTTGTTTTTCAACCAAACAGCATGGGATTTAGAAAATAGACAGACATAATGGACTCCTACAAGAAGGTATGGTCATTATGAACATGCTTGCACGTGCATAAACGTGCGCTTCGCTCTGATTGGCTGAAACAAAATTCTCAATATCTTTTTTGTTTTTTGACGAAATACTTTGAAATTTAAAATATAGGCATGCTTTAGGATATCCTACAATATGATATATAATAATTTTCATCAAATCACGCGCATGCACGTGCGCTGCAATCTGATTGGCTTAAACTTTAAATGGCTATAACTCCCTTGTTTTTCAACCAAACAGGATGGGATTCAGAACATAGATAGACATTATAGACTCCTACAAAAGGGTATGGTCATAATGCACATGCATGCACGTGCGTGCACGTGAAATGAGTAAAATTACAAATACATTAGATTAAGCATATTTTTTTTTATTAAATGCTGTAATATTTAGTATATTAGAATGTATGATTAGTGTAGACAAGATGATATGGTCATTACGCACATGCATTCAAATGCGCATGCGTGCAATGCTGAAATAGATTAATGCTGGGAAAACTTTGTTAAAATCTTAAATGTATCGCGTTTGTCTTATTTAATGAAGCTTACACAGAATATGGCACAAAAGGGAGTTGGGGAGCGTTTGGGGAACATCTGTAACGGTTCCCGTTACAATTAGCCCTAGTTATTATTATTATTATTCTTTTTTCTTCTTATTTCTTCTCCGGTACTTTTTTGTCCGGAAGTGTTCTCAGAAACTGTTCACCAAACTAAGTTAAAACCTTTTTAGGGTTAGTAGGCATGTTGTGTAGATGTGCCGAACGAAGGTCATTTTGCGCGCATTCGCATGCACGTGCGGGCGCGTGCAATGAGTAAACTGACTGATATATTTAATATGGTTGTAACTTTTACATTTTTTGATAAAATGTTTTGAAACTCATTATATAAAGATATATAAGTTGTGTAGATAAGATGACATGGTCAAATTTGCATGAACTCACGCGCATGCACGTGCGCTTTGCTCTGATTGGCTGAAACAGAAATCTTAATATCTTTTTTGTTTTATGATGAAATGCTTTGAAATTTATAACATAGACATATATTAGGATGTACTACAATATGATATATAAAATTTTTCATGAAATCACGCGCATGCACGTGCGCTGCAATTTGATTGGCTGAAACTTTAAATGACTATAACTCCCTTGGTTTTCAACCAAACAGCATGGGATTTAGAACATAGATAGACATAAATGACTCCTACAAGATGGTTTGGTCACCATTTACATGCATGCACGTGCGTGCACGTGCGCTTTGCTCTGATTGGCTGAAACAAAAATCTCTATATTTTTTCTGGTTTTTTACAAAATGCATTGAAATTTAAAACATAGGCATACTTTAAGATGTCCTAGAATAAGATATATAATAATTGTCATAAAAACACGCGCATGCACGTGCGCTGCAATCTGATTGGCTTAAACTTTAAATGGCTATAACTCCCTTGTTTTTCAACTAAACAGGATGTGATTAAGAACATAGACAGACATAATGGACTCCTACAAGAAGGTATGGTCATCATGCACGTGCGTGCACGTGCATATGAGTAAAATAGTGTAGACAACATGATATCGTTATTACACTCATGCAATCACATGCGCACGCCTGCATTGCTTAAATTTGAAATACTTGGTATACTTTTGGGAAAACGTTATTTACGTCTTAAATGCATAGATTTTGCCTTCTTTAATGAAAATTACAGGGAATATGGCACGAGAAGGGAGTTGGGGAGCGTTTGGGGAACATCTGTAACGGTTCCCGTTACAATTAGCACTAGTTATTAGGGCTTTTCGACTTTTGTCGAAAAGACCTATTGTTTTCGTTTTGTTTATTAGGGCTTTTCGACTTTTGTCGAAAAGACCTATTGTTTTCGTCTTGTTTATTATTATTATTATTATTATACTTAGCAATTCTTCTGCTCAGATTTTCAGGAGTACCTTTAAAAATAGGTATTTTATTTTATAACTATTAAGTAGCTAATGTCAAATTATCTTGTCAGTAAAGTTTTTGATTTCCGGTCTGGTCACTTCCGGTTTCTACGAAAGGAAAACTGAAATTTGTAAAGAAGTCAAAAACATTTTTATTTTCAGTAACTAAACTCCCAAATTTGAGATATGAATTCTACACACCTAACCCTATAAAAAAGTGCGCGTAGCTGATTTTCGACCACAGATACTATTCGAGATATAAAACTTCAAACATTGAAGAAGGGGGGATGAAATTTTTAAAAGTCACAATAACGTTAGAAAAATTATTTTGAGCATAGATGTATGTTAGAACTAATTAGTAGAACATATCTTGTAAGTTTCATATCAATCAGAGCAGAACTTCCGGTTTTATTGGTCTTGAAATTTGTATATGGGAGTTTCTATGTTAAAATGAAAACAGTCATGGCACATTATTTCTTAAAGTAATTAGTATTTTCTTGTAATATTTTGAATACAGAATGGCCCTGATATTATACTGACTTCATTGGACTATGAAACAAAAATGTGGGAAAATAAGGGATTTTTAGGGGCCAACATTGAAAACAGACCTTTGCCTGTAACTTTTTTATTTCTCAATGAATTTTCAAATAGTTTTCAGATTTGAGTTTAGCATAAAGAGAACAATTTAAAAAATATTGTCCGTGGGGTCACTTTTCGACCCCTTATAGGACTTTTAGAGAACTGAAATATTGTTTTTCTAAGTATTTTAAAAAATATGATGTAAGAGTTATCTCTCTTTGTCAACCTATTTGGAGTCTAATACGCTCTCTATGTTTCAATTAAGATATGCATATGAAGAGTACTTCCGGTTTTATGAGTCATTAAAAATTGCCTATGGAGATCTCTATGTTAAATTTGAAATCACGTTTGTTCCATTATCTCAAAAGGTAGGCTATCAATTGTCGGGATATTTCATATGAATATTGACCCTAGCATTGTCTCCAGGTGGTAAGGTCATGAAAATAAAAATCCCTATAATACAAAGGATTTTAGGGGTCAGTACAGAAAACGACCTTTTCTCTGTAACTTTTTTAATTCTCAACCAATCTTCAAACTAATTTTGAAATTATATGAAGTGTAAAGAGTACAGTTTAAAAAGTATGGGCCGTGGGGTCACTTTTTGACCCCTTATATGAGTTTTAGTGGATTGAAAAACAGTACATTTTCGTATTTCGTAACCACGTAAGAGTTATGTCTCTTTGAGTAGACACTGATGTACAAAGAGAATTGTTATGTTTCCAATTAAGTATTGATCTCAAAAAACTTTTGTGATATTGTATTATTTGAGAGTTTATTTTAACTGTGACATATTGGGTTTTTTAAAGATTCTTTATTTCAAGGGATCGAAAAGCCCTCCGTTTTTGTTGAACGACAAAAAGATCTAGTTATTATTATTTTTCTTCTTCTTCCTGGGTACTTTTTTGTCCGGGAATGATCTTGTAAACTGTTCGTCCGATGTAGGTAAAACCTTTTTAGGGTTAGTAGACATGTTATGTAGATTTGCGGAATCAAGGTCATTTTGCGCGCACGTGCTTGCAAGAGCGTGCACGTACAACACGTGAAATGACCAATATAGTAGATATAGCCACAACTGTTCTATTTTTAGATGAAATGCTTTGAAACTCATAATGTGAGAATATATTAGTAGTATAGACATGACGACATGGTGAAAATAGCAAGATCTCACGCGCATGCACGTGCACTTCGCTCTGATTGGCTGCAACTAAAGTCTCAATATCTTTCTTGTTGTTTGACGAAATCCTTTGAAATTTTGAACATAGCCATGCATTAGGATATCCTACAACATGAAATAAAGCAATTATCATGAAAACACGTGCATGCACGTGCGTTGCAATCTGATTGGCTGAAACTTTAAACAGCTATAACTCCCTTGGTTTTCAACCAAACAGGATGGGATTTGGAACATAGATAGATATAATTGACTTCTACAAGTAGGTATGGTCACCATGCACATGCATACACATGCATGTACATGTGCTGGAATCTGATTGGCTGAAAGTTTAAACAGCTATAACTCCCTTAGTTTTCACCCAAACGGGGTGGAATGTAGAACATAGATAGATGTAATGGACTTCTACAAGAAGGTATGGTCACCATGCTCATGTATACACGTGCGTGCACGTGAAATGAGTAAAATCAAACATACACTTGAATGAGTGTATTTTTTAAATAATTTTGGATTAAATACTTTAATATTCAGTGTATTAAAAATATAGATTGTGTAGACAAGATGATATGGTCATGACGCAAATGCATTCACATGTGCACGCGTGCAATGCTAAAGTTTAAATGATTTTTGTACACTTCTTTGTAAATGTTGTTAAAATCTCAGATGCATAGAGTTTGTCTTATTTAATGAAGCTTACAGGGAATATGGCACCAAAAGGTAGTTGCGGAGCGTTTGGGGAACATCTGTAACGGTCCCCGTTACAATTAGCACTAGTTATTATTAAGGTCTTCCGTTTTCACGGAAGACCTTCTAGTGATTCTACTGTTTCTTATTATTATTATTAAGGTCTTCCGTTTCAGACGGAAGACCTTATAGTGATTCTACTGTTTCTTTTTATTATTATTATTTTTTTTTTCCCCTTTTGTAATTTCTTTTTTTGACGATTTCTCAGAGATGACTGGACAGATTCTCATGAAATTTTCAGGGATGATAGAGAATAAAAATATCTTCCAAATGTAGTTTTCAGTTTTTCAAAACTCACTTCCGGTCGTCAAATATGTCCGATTTCCGTTTTTCAAAAAGTGATCATGTCCGGACGATATCTCAGAAACGATAACAGATTAAGACATAAAACTTTCAGGAATAATAGATCATGAAAAGTAGATTTGTGCAAT
>NW_026932008.1:0-5007 GCF_032062105.1 Saccostrea cuccullata | reverse complement strand
TCTTTTCAATTTTTTATGAAATGTTTTGAAACTCATAATTAAGGATATATAAGTAGATAGACAAGAGACATGGTCAAAATAGTCAGATCTCACGCGCATGCACGTGCGCTTTGCTCTGATTGGCTGAAACTATAGTCTCTATATCTTTCTTGTTTTTCTACAGAATACTCTGAAATTTTGAACTTAGTCATACATTAGGGAGATCTACAGCCTGATATATAAGAATTATCATGAAAGCATGTGCATGCACGTGTGCTTCCAAGAGCGCGCACGTGCAACACGAGAAATGCCAATATCATTGATATAGACGTAACTTTATAATTTTTTACGAAATGCTTTGAAACTCATAATATAAGGATATATTAGAAGCATAGACAAGAGGACATGGTCAAAATAGCAAGATTTCACGCGCATGCACATGCGCTTCTCTCTGATTGGTTGAAACTAAAGTCTTAACATCTTTCTAGTTTTTCCACAGAATCCTTTGAAATTTTCAACATGCTTATACATTATGAAGATCTACAGCATGATATATAAGAATTAGCATGAAAGCATGCGCATGCATGTGTGTTCCAATCTGATTGGCTGAAACTTTAAATGTCTATAACTTTCTTGGTTTTTAACAAAACGGGATAAAATTTAGAAGTATGAATAGCTATAATGGACTCCTACATTATGGTACTATCAAAATGAATGCACGATGCATGCGCGCGCAAAGACGCGAAATGACCAATTTATCTGAAAAACGGTAACATGTATATCTTAAACATTTTTTTTATTGATTCTTACAAAATAAAGTTATGTTAATGGTTTAGACAACATGCCATGATCATCTTGCATGTGCATGCACGTGCTTGCGCGTACAATGCATTAAATGACATATAGTTGAGATCATTGTAGCTTTCATAATTTTTTTATGAAATACGTCGATACTGATCATATTTTAAAAATGTCTTACAGGAATTAGGCACAAAAGGGAGTTGGGGAGCGTTTGGGGAACATCGGTCCCCGTTACAATTAGCGGTCCCCAAACGAAGTTGGGGAACATATTGTTTTTACTTTGGGAACATATTGTTTTTACTCTGTTTCTTATTATTATTATTATTATTCTTTTTTCTTCTTATTTCTTCTCCGGTACTTTTTTGTCCGCGAGTGTTCTCAGAAACTGTTCACCCAACTGAGCTAAAACCTTTTTAGGGTTAATAGGTGTGTTGTGTAGGTGTGCGGAACGAAGGTCATTTTGCGCGCATACGCCTGCACGTGCGGGCGCGTGAAATGACTGAAATGACTAATATATTTAATATAGCCATAACTTTAACATTTTCCGATGAAATGCTTTGAAACTCATTATATAAGGATATATTAATAGTGTAGATAATGTGACACTGTCAAATTAGCAAGAACTCACGCGCATTTACGTGCGCTTCGCTCTGATTGGCTGAAACAAAAATCTCAATATCTTTTCCGTTTTTTGACGAAATGGTATGAAATTTAAAATATAAGCATACTTTAAGATGTCCTACAACATGATGTATAACATTTGTCATGAAAGCATGCGCATGCACGTGCGCTGCAATCTGATTGGCTGAAACTTCAAATGGCTGTAACTCCCTTGTTTTTCAACCAACCACGATAAGATTTAGAACATAGACAGACACAATAGACTCCTATAAGAAGTTACGGTCATCATGCACATGCATGCACGCGCGTGCACGTGCGCTTTGCTCTGATTAGCTGAAACAAAAATCTCAATATCTTACTTGTTTTTTGACAAAATACTTTGAATTTTAAAACATAATCATACCTTAATACGTCCTAAACTATGATATATAAAAGTTTTCAAGAAACCACGCCCATGCACGTGTGCTGCGATCTGATTGGCTTAAACTTTAAATGCCTATAACTTTTTTGATTCTCAACAAAACAGGATGAAATTTAGAATATGAATAGATATGACGGATTCTTACAATATGCTACTATCAAACTTGAATGCAAGGACTTGCATGCACGTGTGCGCGCGCAATGCGTTAAATGACCGATTTACTTGATATAGTCGTAATTTTTTTTTATGAAACGTTTCAAAATTCAAAGAATAGAAACACATTAAAAGTGTAGTCACGATGATATAGCTTTCATGCATTGCACCTTCGCGCGCGTGCAATGATCAAATGACTTGTATACTTGATATGGCCGTTACTTTTATATTTCTTTATGAAATGCTTTGATGACCTTGACCTTTTACCTTGACCTTTGACCCCTTGACCCAAAGGTCACAATCCAGCTCAAGTTCGTAGATGTATTTACAAACTCACTTTAACAAATGCTTAGAATAAAAAAGTCAACCCCCCCCCCCTTCTCCTTAAAAAAAAAAATCAATAACAACGTAGAAAATTTCTCTGAAACTCGATCAACACCTGGGATCGACATAAAATTTCACTTAAGGTGCAGAAAAGACTTCATAGAAAGTTTCCTGAAAGTTTTACGGTAAGTCTCTAAAGTATATAGAAATTATGAATTTTTACGGCAAAAATTACAAATTCTGTCGTGTTTGAAATTTAAGTGCAGACGAACAAAGATATGATATAAACCTTTTAAAGCCTATTTCTCCAGATGTCGTTAATAGCATTCAATTCTACTGATATGAATTAATATTTTAATACCAAGCATTCTTCTTTTATTTCACCATTGAAATTTATCTGAATTTTTTTTAGAATTACACAATCCCCAGAAATAGCGAGTTTCGGTATATTAAAAAGCAATACACGTTTCTTTCCAGTAAAACCTCACGTGTTTGAATTCATGAAAAAATATTGATAAGGGGGTGTTAAACAATACCTGTCACATTAGCTGACACCAAAAAACCAGGGTACGTACACGACATTTTCTGATTTATTTGCATATGCAAACAGGGCTACCCTCAAATCCACGTGTTTTCCATGTCTTTATAAACATCACAAAAGCACCCCAGGAAGTAGCCTCCTATGCCCTGGAGAAATAGTTCCTGTCAAAAAACTTTATTTATTTATAGAGTAGATAAAATTTCCTAGGCACAGGTACCAGAGTTGTCAAACTGGCCTGGAAGGAAATTAAAAAAACTCTCAAAAGAAAGGAAAATCGGCTTAATGTATGGACCTACAATTGACTAAGTTCATTTTGATTGGTCAATTACCGTGTGGTACCCCTAGTCGCCTTGAACCCAGTCCTGTCTTTCTGAAGAAAACCAACTCCGAGCCCGATGTAAAAATCTTAGTAGAGAAATGAGAATTTGAATTTTGCTGCCTTATTATGTTCCCCAAACCAAGTTTGGGAACATATTGTTTTTACTCTGTTTCTTATTATTATTATTATTATTATTATGTTCCCCAAACGAAGTTGGGGAACATATTGTTTTTACTCTGTTTCTTATTATTATTATTATTATTTTTCTTCTTCCTGGGAAAATTTTGTCCACGAGTGATCTTGTAAACTACACATCCGACTTAGGTGAAACCTTTTTAGGGTTAGTAGGCATGTTATGTAGAGTTGCCAAACAAAGGTCATTTTGTGCGCACGTGCTTGCAAGAGCGCACGCGTGCATTATGTGAAATTACCAATATAATGAATATTGCCGTAACTTTTCTATTTTTTGATGAAATTTTTTGAAACTCATAATGTAAGGATACATTAGTAGTATAGACAAGATAGCATGGTCAAAATAGCAAGATCTCACGCGCATGCACGTGCGCTTTGCTCTGATTGGCTGAAACTAAAGTATCAATAACTTTCTTGTTTCTTGTCATAATCCTTTGAAATTTTGAACATATTCCTACATTATAAAGATCTATCGCATGATATATAAGAATTTTCATGAAAGCATGCGCATGTGCGTGTGCTGCAAACTGATTGGCTGAAACTTTAAATGGCTATATCTCCTTTGTTTTTTGACGAAATTCTTTGAAATTTAAAATATAGTCAAGCATTGGGATATCCTACAAAATGATATAAAAAAAATTATGAAATGACGCGCATGCACGTGTGCTGCAATCTGATTGGCTGAAACTTTAAATGGCTATAACTCCCTTGTTTTTCAACCAAACAGGATGGGATTTAGAACATAGATAGATGTAAGGGACTCCTACAAGAAGGTATGATCATCATGCACGTGCACGCACATGCGTGCATTTGAAATGATAACGAATTAGTATTTTTATTACTACGCACGTGCGTGCATTTGAATATATCTATATTTTAAAATATATTGAAAGACAAGATGATATGGTCATAACGCACATGCATTCACATGCACTTGGGTGCAATGCTAAAAATTGAATATAATTGGTAACCTTCTGGAAAAACGTTGTTAAAGTCAAAAATGCACAGAGTTTGTCTTATTTGATGAAGCTTACAGGGAATATGGCACCGAAAGGGAGTTGGGGAGCGTTTGGGGAACATCTGTAACGGTTCCCGTTACAATTAGCACTAGTTATTATTATTTTTTCTTCTTATTTCTTCTCCGGTACTTTTTTGTCCGCGAGTGTTCTCAGAAACTGTTCACCCAACTGAGCTAAAACCTTTTTAGGGTTAATAGGTGTGTTGTGTAGGTGTGCGGAACGAAGGTCATTTTGCGCGCATACGCCTGCACGTGCGGGCGCGTGAAATGACTGAAATGACTAATATATTTAATATAGCCATAACTTTAACATTTTCCGATGAAATGCTTTGAAACTCATTATATAAGGATATATTAATAGTGTAGATAATGTGACACTGTCAAATTAGCAAGAACTCACGCGCATTTACGTGCGCTTCGCTCTGATTGGCTGAAACAAAAATCTCAATATCTTTTCCGTTTTTTGACGAAATGGTATGAAATTTAAAATATAAGCATACTTTAAGGTGTCCTACAACATGATGTATAACATTTGTCATGAAAGCATGCGCATGCACGTGCGCTGCAATCTGATTGGCTTAAACTTCAAATGGCTGTACTCCTCGTTTTTCAACCAACCACGATAAGATTTAGAACAT